>NW_027489268.1:15000-61486 GCF_050948215.1 Halictus rubicundus | reverse complement strand
ATAGGATAGAAGATAGGATAGGATAGAGGATAGGATAGGATAGAGGATAGGATAGGATAGAGGATAGGATAGGATAGAGGATAGAATGGGATAGAGGATAGAATGGGATAGAGGATAGGATAGGATAGAGGATAGGATAGGATAGAGGAGAGGATAGGATAGAGGAGAGGATAGGATAGAGGATAGGTTAGGATAGAGGATATGATAGGGTAGAGGATAGGATAGGATAGGATAGGATAGGATAGGATAGAGGGTAGGATAGGATAGAGGATAGGATACGATAGAGGATAGGAGATAGGATAGAGGATAGGATAGGATAGAGGATAGGATAGGATACAGGATAGGATAGGATAGAGGATTGGATAGGATATAGGATAGGATAGGATAGAGGATAGGATAGGATAGAGGATAAGGTAGGATAGAGGATAGGATAGGATAGAGGATACGATAGGATAGAGGATAGGATAGGTAAGAGGATAGGATTGGATAGAGGATAGGATAGGATAGAAGATAGGATAGGATAGAGGATAGGATAGGATAGAGGATAGGATAGAAGATAGGATAGGATAGAGGATAGGATAGGATAGAGGATAGGATAGGATAGAGGATAGGATAGAGGATAGGATAGGATAGAGGATAGGATAGGATAGGGGATAGGATAGGATAGAGGATAGGATAGGATAGAGGATAAGGTAGGATAGAGGATAGGATAGGATAGAGGATACGATAGGATAGAGGATAGGATAGGATAGAGGATAGGATTGGATAGAGGATAGGATAGGATAGAAGATAGGATAGGATAGAGGATAGGATAGGATAGAGGATAGGATAGAAGATAGGATAGGATAGAGGATAGGATAGGATAGAGGATAGGATAGAAGATAGGATAGGATAGAGGATAGGATAGGATAGAGGATAGGATAGGATAGAGGATAGGATAGGATAGAGGATAGGATAGGATAGAGGATAGAATGGGATAGAGGATAGGATAGGATAGAGGATAGGATAGGATAGAGGAGAGGATAGGATAGAGGAGAGGATAGGATAGAGGATAGGTTAGGATAGAGGATATGATAGGGTAGAGGATAGGATAGGATAGATGATAGGATAGGATAGAGGATAGGATAGGATAGAGGATAGGATAGGATAGAAGATAGGATAGGATAGAGGATAGGATAGGATAGAGGATAGGATAGAAGATAGGATAGGATAGAGGATAGGATAGGATAGAGGATAGGATAGAAGATAGGATAGGATAGAGGATAGGATAGGATAGAGGATAGGATAGGATAGAGGATAGGATAGGATAGAGGATAGGATAGGATAGAGGATAGAATGGGATAGAGGATAGGATAGGATAGAGGATAGGATAGGATAGAGGAGAGGATAGGATAGAGGAGAGGATAGGATAGAGGATAGGTTAGGATAGAGGATATGATAGGGTAGAGGATAGGATAGGATAGAGGATAGGATTGGATAGAGGATAGGATAGGATAGAAGATAGGATAGGATAGAGGATAGGATAGGATAGAGGATAGGATAGAAGATAGGATAGGATAGAGGATAGGATAGGATAGAGGATAGGATAGGATAGAGGATAAGGTAGGATAGAGGATAGGATAGGATAGAGGATACGATAGGATAGAGGATAGGATAGGATAGAGGATAGGATTGGATAGAGGATAGGATAGGATAGAAGATAGGATAGGATAGAGGATAGGATAGGATAGAGGATAGGATAGAAGATAGGATAGGATAGAGGATAGGATAGGATAGAGGATAGGATAGAGGATAGGATAGGATAGAGGATAGGATAGGATAGGGGATAGGATAGGATAGAGGATAGGATAGGATAGAGGATAAGGTAGGATAGAGGATAGGATAGGATAGAGGATACGATAGGATAGAGGATAGGATAGGATAGAGGATAGGATTGGATAGAGGATAGGATAGGATAGAAGATAGGATTGGATAGAGGATAGGATAGGATAGAAGATAGGATAGGATAGAGGATAGGATAGGATAGAGGATAGGATAGAAGATAGGATAGGATAGAGGATAGGATAGGATAGAGGATAGGATAGAAGATAGGATAGGATAGAGGATAGGATAGGATAGAGGATAGGATAGGATAGAGGATAGGATAGGATAGAGGATAGAATGGGATAGAGGATAGAATGGGATAGAGGATAGGATAGGATAGAGGATAGGATAGGATAGAGGAGAGGATAGGATAGAGGAGAGGATAGGATAGAGGATAGGTTAGGATAGAGGATATGATAGGGTAGAGGATAGGATAGGATAGGATAGGATAGGATAGGATAGAGGGTAGGATAGGATAGAGGATAGGATACGATAGAGGATAGGATAGGATAGAGGATAGGATAGGATAGAGGATAGGATAGGATACAGGATAGGATAGGATAGAGGATTGGATAGGATATAGGATAGGATAGGATAGAGGATAGGATAGGATAGAGGATAAGGTAGGATAGAGGATAGGATAGGATAGAGGATACGATAGGATAGAGGATAGGATAGGTAAGAGGATAGGATTGGATAGAGGATAGGATAGGATAGAAGATAGGATAGGATAGAGGATAGGATAGGATAGAGGATAGGATAGAAGATAGGATAGGATAGAGGATAGGATAGGATAGAGGATAGGATAGGATAGAGGATAGGATAGAGGATAGGATAGGATAGAGGATAGGATAGGATAGGGGATAGGATAGGATAGAGGATAGGATAGGATAGAGGATAAGGTAGGATAGAGGATAGGATAGGATAGAGGATACGATAGGATAGAGGATAGGATAGGATAGAGGATAGGATTGGATAGAGGATAGGATAGGATAGAAGATAGGATAGGATAGAGGATAGGATAGGATAGAGGATAGGATAGAAGATAGGATAGGATAGAGGATAGGATAGGATAGAGGATAGGATAGAAGATAGGATAGGATAGAGGATAGGATAGGATAGAGGATAGGATAGGATAGAGGATAGGATAGGATAGAGGATAGAATGGGATAGAGGATAGGATAGGATAGAGGATAGGATAGGATAGAGGAGAGGATAGGATAGAGGAGAGGATAGGATAGAGGATAGGTTAGGATAGAGGATATGATAGGGTAGAGGATAGGATAGGATAGATGATAGGATAGGATAGAGGATAGGATAGGATAGAGGATAGGATAGGATAGAAGATAGGATAGGATAGAGGATAGGATAGGATAGAGGATAGGATAGGATAGAGGATAGGATACGATAGAGGATAATATAGAAGATAGGATAGGATAGAGGATAGAGGATAGGATAGAGGATAGGATAGGATACAGAATAGGATAGAGGAATGGATAGGATAGAGGATAGAGGATAGGATAGGATAGAGGAAAGCATAGGATAGAGGATAGGATCGGATAGAGGATAGGATAGGATAGAGGATAGGATAGGATAGAGAATAGGATAGGATAGGATAGAGGACAGGATAGGATAGAGGATAGGATAGGATAGAGGATAGGATAGAAGATAGGATAGGATAGAGGATAGGATAGGATAGAGGATAGGATAGAAGATAGGATAGGATAGAGGATAGGATAGGATAGAGGATAGGATAGGATAGAGGATAGGATAGGATAGAGGATAGGATAGGATAGAGGATAGAATGGGATAGAGGATAGGATAGGATAGAGGATAGGATAGGATAGAGGAGAGGATAGGATAGAGGAGAGGATAGGATAGAGGATAGGTTAGGATAGAGGATATGATAGGGTAGAGGATAGGATAGGATAGGATAGGATAGGATAGGATAGAGGGTAGGATAGGATAGAGGATAGGATACGATAGAGGATAGGATAGGATAGAGGATAGGATAGGATAGAGGATAGGATAGGATACAGGATAGGATAGGATAGAGGATTGGATAGGATATAGGATAGGATAGGATAGAGGATAGGATAGGATAGAGGATAAGGTAGGATAGAGGATAGGATAGGATAGAGGATACGATAGGATAGAGGATAGGATAGGTAAGAGGATAGGATTGGATAGAGGATAGGATAGGATAGAAGATAGGATAGGATAGAGGATAGGATAGGATAGAGGATAGGATAGAAGATAGGATAGGATAGAGGATAGGATAGGATAGAGGATAGGATAGGATAGAGGATAGGATAGAGGATAGGATAGGATAGAGGATAGGATAGGATAGAGGATAGGATAGGATAGGGGATAGGATAGGATAGAGGATAGGATAGGATAGAGGATAAGGTAGGATAGAGGATAGGATAGGATAGAGGATACGATAGGATAGAGGATAGGATAGGATAGAGGATAGGATTGGATAGAGGATAGGATAGGATAGAAGATAGGATAGGATAGAGGATAGGATAGGATAGAGGATAGGATAGAAGATAGGATAGGATAGGATAGAGGATAGGATAGAAGATAGGATAGGATAGAGGATAGGATAGGATAGAGGATAGGATAGGATAGAGGATAGGATAGGATAGAGGATAGGATAGGATAGAGGATAGAATGGGATAGAGGATAGGATAGGATAGAGGATAGGATAGGATAGAGGAGAGGATAGGATAGAGGAGAGGATAGGATAGAGGATAGGTTAGGATAGAGGATATGATAGGGTAGAGGATAGGATAGGATAGATGATAGGATAGGATAGAGGATAGGATAGGATAGAGGATAGGATAGGATAGAAGATAGGATAGGATAGAGGATAGGATAGGATAGAGGATAGGATAGGATAGAGGATAGGATACGATAGAGGATAGGATAGGATACAGAATAGGATAGAGGAATGGATAGGATAGAGGATAGAGGATAGGATAGGATAGAGGAAAGCATAGGATAGAGGATAGGATCGGATAGAGGATAGGATAGGATAGAGGATAGGATAGGATAGAGAATAGGATAGGATAGAAGATAGGATAGGATAGAGGATAGGATAGGATAGAGGATAGGATAGAAGATAGGATAGGATAGAGGATAGGATAGGATAGAGGATAGGATAGAAGATAGGATAGGATAGAGGATAGGATAGGATAGAGGATAGGATAGGATAGAGGATAGGATAGGATAGGGGATAGGATAGGATAGAGGATAGGATAGGATAGAGGATAAGGTAGGATAGAGGATAGGATAGGATAGAGGATACGATAGGATAGAGGATAGGATAGGATAGAGGATAGGATTGGATAGAGGATAGGATAGGATAGAAGATAGGATAGGATAGAGGATAGGATAGGATAGAGGATAGGATAGAAGATAGGATAGGATAGAGGATAGGATAGGATAGAGGATAGGATAGAAGATAGGATAGGATAGAGGATAGGATAGGATAGAGGATAGGATAGGATAGAGGATAGGATAGGATAGAGGATAGGATAGGATAGAGGATAGAATGGGATAGAGGATAGGATAGGATAGAGGATAGGATAGGATAGAGGAGAGGATAGGATAGAGGAGAGGATAGGATAGAGGATAGGTTAGGATAGAGGATATGATAGGGTAGAGGATAGGATAGGATAGATGATAGGATAGGATAGAGGATAGGATAGGATAGAGGATAGGATAGGATAGAAGATAGGATAGGATAGAGGATAGGATAGGATAGAGGATAGGATAGGATAGAGGATAGGATACGATAGAGGATAGGATAGGATACAGAATAGGATAGAGGAATGGATAGGATAGAGGATAGAGGATAGGATAGGATAGAGGAAAGCATAGGATAGAGGATAGGATCGGATAGAGGATAGGATAGGATAGAGGATAGGATAGGATAGAGAATAGGATAGGATAGGACAGAGGACAGGATAGGATAGAGGATAGGATAGGATAGAGGGTAGGGTAGAATGTGGATAGGATACAGGATAGGATAGGATAGAGGATAGAATAGGATAGAGAATAGGAGAGGATAGAGGATAGGATAGGATAAAGGATAGGATTGGATAGAGGGTAGGATAGGATAGTGGATAGGATAGGATAGATGATAGTATAGAGGATAGAATAGAGTAATGGATGGGATAGAGAATATTATAGGATAGAGGATAGGATAGGATAGAGGATAGGATAGAGGATAGGATAGAGGATACGATAGGATAGAGGATAGGATAGGATAGAGGATAGGATAGGGTAGAGGATAGGATAGGATAGGATAGAGGATAGGATAGCATAGAGGATAGGATAGGATAGAGGATAGGATAGGATAGAGGATAGGATAGGGTAGAGGATAGGATAGGATAGGATAGAGGATAGGATAGCATAGAGGATAGGATAGGATAGAGGATAGGATAGGATAGAGGATAGGATAGGATAGAGTATAGGATAGGATAGAGGATAGGATAGGATAGAGGACAGTATAGGATACAGGATAGGATACGATAGAGGATAGGATAGGATAGAGGATAGGATAGGATAGAGGATAGGATGGGATAGGATAGAGGATAGGATAGGATAGAGGATAGTATAGGATACAGGATAGGATACGATAGAGGATAGGATAGGATAGAGGATAAGGTAGGATAGAGGATAGGATAGGATAGAGGATACGATAGGATAGAGGATAGGATAGGATAGAGGATAGGATTGGATAGAGGATAGGATAGGATAGAAGATAGGATAGGATAGAGGATAGGATAGGATAGAGGATAGGATAGCATAGGATTGAGGATAGGATAGAGGATAGGATAGGATAGAGGATAGGATAGGGTAGAGGATAGGATAGGATAGGATAGAGGATAGGATAGGATAGTGGATAGCATAGGATAGAGGATAGGATAGGATAGGATAGGATAGGATAGAGGATAGGATAGGATAGGATAGGATAGGATAGGATAGAGGATAGGATAGGATAGAGGATAGGATACGATAGAGGATAGGATAGGATAGAGGATAGGATAGGATAGAGGATAGGATAGGATACAGGATAGGATAGGATAGAGGATTGGATAGGATATAGGATAGTATAGGATAGAGGATAGGATAGGATAGAGGATAAGGTAGGATAGAGGATAGGATAGGATAGAGGATACGATAGGATAGAGGATAGGATAGGTAAGAGGATAGGATTGGATAGAGGATAGGATAGGATAGAAGATAGGATAGGATAGAGGATAGGATAGGATAGAGGATAGGATAGAAGATAGGATAGGATAGAGGATAGGATAGGATAGAGGATAGGATAGGATACAGGATAGGATAGAGGATAGGATAGGATAGAGGATAGGATAGGATAGGGGATAGGATAGGATAGAGGATAGGATAGGATAGAGGATAGGTAGGATAGAGGATAGGATAGGATAGAGGATACGATAGGATAGAGGATAGGATAGGATAGAGGATAGGATTGGATAGAGGATAGGATAGGATAGAAGATAGGATAGGATAGAGGATAGGATAGGATAGAGGATAGGATAGAAGATAGGATAGGATAGAGGATAGGATAGGATAGAGGATAGGATAGAAGATAGGATAGGATAGAGGATAGGATAGGATAGAGGATAGGATAGGATAGAGGATAGGATAGGATAGAGGATAGGATAGGATAGAGGATAGAATGGGATAGAGGATAGGATAGGATAGAGGATAGGATAGGATAGAGGAGAGGATAGGATAGAGGAGAGGATAGGATAGATGATAGGATAGGATAGAGGATATGATAGGGTAGAGGATAGGATAGGATAGATGATAGGATAGGATAGAGGATAGGATAGGATAGAGGATAGGATAGGATAGAGGATACGATAGGATAGAGGATACGATAGGATAGAGGATAGGATAGGATAGAGGATAGGATAGGATAGAGGATAGGATACGATAGAGGATAATATAGAAGATAGGATAGGATAGAGGATAGAGGATAGGATAGAGGATAGGATAGGATACAGTATAGGATAGAGGAATGGATAGGATAGAGGATAGAGGATAGGATAGGATAGAGGAAAGCATAGGATAGAGGATAGGATCGGATAGAGGATAGGATAGGATAGAGGATAGGATAGGATAGAGAGTAGGATAGGATAGGATAGAGGACAGGATAGGATAGAGGATAGGATAGGATAGAGGGTAGGGTAGAATGTGGATAGGATACAGGATAGGATAGGATAGAGGATAGTATAGAGGATAGAATAGAGTAATGGATGGGATAGAGAATATTATAGGATAGAGGATAGGATAGGATAGAGGATAGGATAGAGGATAGGATAGAGGATACGATAGGATAGGGGATAGGATAGGATAGAGGATAGGATAGGATAGAGGATAAGGTAGGATAGAGGATAGGATAGGATAGAGGATACGATAGGATAGAGGATAGGATAGGATAGAGGATAGGATTGGATAGAGGATAGGATAGGATAGAAGATAGGATAGGATAGAGGATAGGATAGGATAGAGGATAGGATAGGATAGGATTGAGGATAGGATAGAGGATAGGATAGGATAGAGGATAGGATAGGGTAGAGGATAGGATAGGATAGGATAGAGGATAGGATAGGATAGTGGATAGCATAGGATAGAGGATAGGATAGGATAGGATAGGATAGGATAGAGGATAGGATAGGATAGGATAGGATAGGATAGGATAGAGGATAGGATAGGATAGAGGATAGGATAGGATAGAGGATAGGATACGATAGAGGATAGGATAGGATAGAGGATAGGATAGGATAGAGGATAGGATAGGATACAGGATAGGATAGGATAGAGGATTGGATAGGATATAGGATAGTATAGGATAGAGGATAGGATAGGATAGAGGATAAGGTAGGATAGAGGATAGGATAGGATAGAGGATACGATAGGATAGAGGATAGGATAGGTAAGAGGATAGGATTGGATAGAGGATAGGATAG
Organism: Halictus rubicundus; assembly: GCF_050948215.1. Classification (NCBI taxonomy): domain Eukaryota; kingdom Metazoa; phylum Arthropoda; class Insecta; order Hymenoptera; family Halictidae; genus Halictus; species Halictus rubicundus. The sequence continues at coordinate 52,610 of NW_027489268.1, read as the reverse complement.
GATAGAAGATAGGATAGGATAGAGGATAGGATAGGATAGAGGATAGGATAGAAGATAGGATAGGATAGAGGATAGGATAGGATAGAGGATAGGATAGGATACAGGATAGGATAGAGGATAGGATAGGATAGAGGATAGGATAGGATAGGGGATAGGATAGGATAGAGGATAGGATAGGATAGAGGACAAGGTAGGATAGAGGATAGGATAGGATAGAGGATACGATAGGATAGAGGATAGGATAGGATAGAGGATAGGATTGGATAGAGGATAGGATAGGATAGAAGATAGTATAGGATAGAGGATAGGATAGGATAGAGGATAGGATAGAAGATAGGATAGGATAGAGGATAGGATAGGATAGAGGATAGGATAGAAGATAGGATAGGATAGAGGATAGGATAGGATAGAGGATAGGATAGGATAGAGGATAGGATAGGATAGAGGATAGGATAGGATAGAGGATAGGATAGGATAGAGGATAGAATGGGATAGAGGATAGGATAGGATAGAGGATAGGATAGGATAGAGGAGAGGATAGGATAGAGGAGAGGATAGGATAGATGATAGGATAGGATAGAGGATATGATAGGGTAGAGGATAGGATAGGATAGAGGATAGGATAGGATAGAGGATAGGATAGGATAGAAGATAGGATAGGATAGAGGATAGGATAGGATAGAGGATAGGATAGGATAGAGTATAGGATAGGATAGAGGATAGGATAGGATAGAGGACAGTATAGGATACAGGATAGGATACGATAGAGGATAGGATAGGATAGAGGATAGGATAGGATAGAGGATAGGATGGGATAGAGGATAGGATAGGATAGAGAATAGGATAGGATAGAGGATAGGATAGGGTAGAGGATAGGATAGGATAGGATAGAGGATAGGATAGCATAGAGGATAGGATAGCATAGAGGATAGGATAGGATAGAGGATAGGATAGGATAGAGGATAGGATAGGATAGGATAGAGGATAGGATAGGATAGAGGATAGTATAGGATACAGGATAGGATACGATAGAGGATAGGATAGGATAGAGGATAGGATAGGGTAGAGGAAAGCATAGGATAGAGGATAGGATAGGATAGAGGATAGGATAGAGGATAGGATAGAGGATACGATAGGATAGAGGATAGGATAGGATAGAGGATAGGATAGGATAGAGGATAGGATAGGATAGAGGATAGGATAGGATACAGGATAGGATAGGATAGAGGATTGGATAGGATAGAGGATAGGATAGGATAGAGGATAGGATAGGATAGAGGATAGGATAGGATAGAGTATACGATAGAAGATAGGATAGGATAGAGGATAGGATAGGATAGAGGATAGGATAGGATAGAGGATAGGATAGGATAGGGGATAGGATAGGATAGAGGATAGGATAGGATAGAGGATAAGGTAGGATAGAGGATAGGATAGGATAGAGGATACGATAGGATAGAGGATAGGATAGGATAGAGGATAGGATTGGATAGAGGATAGGATAGGATAGAAGATAGGATAGGATAGAGGATAGGATAGGATAGAGGATAGGATAGAAGATAGGATAGGATAGAGGATAGGATAGGATAGAGGATAGGATAGGATAGAGGATAGGATAGGATAGAGGATAGAATGGGATAGAGGATAGGATAGGATAGAGGATAGGATAGGATAGAGGAGAGGATAGGATAGAGGAGAGGATAGGATGGAGGATAGGATAGGATAGAGCATATGATAGGGTAGAGGATAGGATAGGATAGATGATAGGATAGGATAGAGGATAGGATAGGATAGAGGATAGGATAGGATAGAAGATAGGATAGGATAGAGGATAGGATAGGATAGAGGATAGGATACGATAGAGGATAATGTAGAAGATAGGATAGGATAGAGGATAGGATAGGATAGAGGATAGGATAGGATAGAGGATAGGATAGGGTAGAGGATAGGATAGGATAGGATTGAGGATAGGATAGAGGATAGGATAGGATAGAGGATAGGATAGGGTAGAGGATAGGATAGGATAGAGGATAGGATAGGGTAGAGGATAGGATAGGATAGTGGATAGCATAGGATAGAGGATAGGATAGGATAGAGGATACGATAGGATAGAGGATAGGATAGGATAGGATAGGATAGGATAGAGGATAGGATAGGATAGAGGATAGGATACGATAGAGGATAGGATAGGATAGAGGATAGGATAGCATAGGATTGAGGATAGGATAGAGGATAGGATAGGATAGAGGATAGGATAGGGTAGAGGATAGGATAGGATAGGATAGAGGATAGGATAGGATAGTGGATAGCATAGGATAGAGGATAGGATAGGATAGGATAGGATAGGATAGGATAGAGGATAGGATAGGATAGGATAGGATAGGATAGAGGATAGGATAGGATAGAGGATAGGATACGATAGAGGATAGGATAGGATAGAGGATAGGATAGGATAGAGGATAGGATAGGATACAGGATAGGATAGGATAGAGGATTGGATAGGATATAGGATAGTATAGGATAGAGGATAGGATAGGATAGAGGATAAGGTAGGATAGAGGATAGGATAGGATAGAGGATACGATAGGATAGAGGATAGGATAGGTAAGAGGATAGGATTGGATAGAGGATAGGATAGGATAGAAGATAGGATAGGATAGAGGATAGGATAGGATAGAGGATAGGATAGAAGATAGGATAGGATAGAGGATAGGATAGGATAGAGGATAGGATAGGATACAGGATAGGATAGAGGATAGGATAGGATAGAGGATAGGATAGGATAGGGGATAGGATAGGATAGAGGATAGGATAGGATAGAGGATAAGGTAGGATAGAGGATAGGATAGGATAGAGGATACGATAGGATAGAGGATAGGATAGGATAGAGGATAGGATTGGATAGAGGATAGGATAGGATAGAAGATAGGATAGGATAGAGGATAGGATAGGATAGAGGATAGGATAGAAGATAGGATAGGATAGAGGATAGGATAGGATAGAGGATAGGATAGAAGATAGGATAGGATAGAGGATAGGATAGGATAGAGGATAGGATAGGATAGAGGATAGGATAGGATAGAGGATAGGATAGGATAGAGGATAGAATGGGATAGAGGATAGGATAGGATAGAGGGTAGGATAGGATAGAGGAGAGGATAGGATAGAGGAGAGGATAGGATAGATGATAGGATAGGATAGAGGATATGATAGGGTAGAGGATAGGATAGGATAGATGATAGGATAGGATAGAGGATAGGATAGGATAGAGGATAGGATAGGATAGAGGATACGATAGGATAGAGGATACGATAGGATAGAGGATAGGATAGGATAGAGGATAGGATAGGATAGAGGATAGGATACGATAGAGGATAATATAGAAGATAGGATAGGATAGAGGATAGAGGATAGGATAGAGGATAGGATAGGATACAGTATAGGATAGAGGAATGGATAGGATAGAGGATAGAGGATAGGATAGGATAGAGGAAAGCATAGGATAGAGGATAGGATCGGATAGAGGATAGGATAGGATAGAGGATAGGATAGGATAGAGAGTAGGATAGGATAGGATAGAGGACAGGATAGGATAGAGGATAGGATAGGATAGAGGGTAGGGTAGAATGTGGATAGGATACAGGATAGGATAGGATAGAGGATAGTATAGAGGATAGAATAGAGTAATGGATGGGATAGAGAATATTATAGGATAGAGGATAGGATAGGATAGAGGATAGGATAGAGGATAGGATAGAGGATACGATAGGATAGGGGATAGGATAGGATAGAGGATAGGATAGGATAGAGGATAAGGTAGGATAGAGGATAGGATAGGATAGAGGATACGATAGGATAGAGGATAGGATAGGATAGAGGATAGGATTGGATAGAGGATAGGATAGGATAGAAGATAGGATAGGATAGAGGATAGGATAGGATAGAGGATAGGATAGGATAGGATTGAGGATAGGATAGAGGATAGGATAGGATAGAGGATAGGATAGGGTAGAGGATAGGATAGGATAGGATAGAGGATAGGATAGGATAGTGGATAGCATAGGATAGAGGATAGGATAGGATAGGATAGGATAGGATAGAGGATAGGATAGGATAGGATAGGATAGGATAGGATAGAGGATAGGATAGGATAGAGGATAGGATAGGATAGAGGATAGGATACGATAGAGGATAGGATAGGATAGAGGATAGGATAGGATAGAGGATAGGATAGGATACAGGATAGGATAGGATAGAGGATTGGATAGGATATAGGATAGTATAGGATAGAGGATAGGATAGGATAGAGGATAAGGTAGGATAGAGGATAGGATAGGATAGAGGATACGATAGGATAGAGGATAGGATAGGTAAGAGGATAGGATTGGATAGAGGATAGGATAGGATAGAAGATAGGATAGGATAGAGGATAGGATAGGATAGAGGATAGGATAGAAGATAGGATAGGATAGAGGAGAGGATAGGATAGGATAGAGGATAGGATAGGATACAGGATAGGATAGAGGATAGGATAGGATAGAGGATAGGATAGGATAGGGGATAGGATAGGATAGAGGATAGGATAGGATAGAGGACAAGGTAGGATAGAGGATAGGATAGGATAGAGGATACGATAGGATAGAGGATAGGATAGGATAGAGGATAGGATTGGATAGAGGATAGGATAGGATAGAAGATAGTATAGGATAGAGGATAGGATAGGATAGAGGATAGGATAGAAGATAGGATAGGATAGAGGATAGGATAGGATAGAGGATAGGATAGAAGATAGGATAGGATAGAGGATAGGATAGGATAGAGGATAGGATAGGATAGAGGATAGGATAGGATAGAGGATAGGATAGGATAGAGGATAGGATAGGATAGAGGATAGAATGGGATAGAGGATAGGATAGGATAGAGGATAGGATAGGATAGAGGAGAGGATAGGATAGAGGAGAGGATAGGATAGATGATAGGATAGGATAGAGGATATGATAGGGTAGAGGATAGGATAGGATAGAGGATAGGATAGGATAGAGGATAGGATAGGATAGAAGATAGGATAGGATAGAGGATAGGATAGGATAGAGGATAGGATAGGATAGAGTATAGGATAGGATAGAGGATAGGATAGGATAGAGGACAGTATAGGATACAGGATAGGATACGATAGAGGATAGGATAGGATAGAGGATAGGATAGGATAGAGGATAGGATGGGATAGAGGATAGGATAGGATAGAGAATAGGATAGGATAGAGGATAGGATAGGGTAGAGGATAGGATAGGATAGGATAGAGGATAGGATAGCATAGAGGATAGGATAGCATAGAGGATAGGATAGGATAGAGGATAGGATAGGATAGAGGATAGGATAGGATAGGATAGAGGATAGGATAGGATAGAGGATAGTATAGGATACAGGATAGGATACGATAGAGGATAGGATAGGATAGAGGATAGGATAGGGTAGAGGAAAGCATAGGATAGAGGATAGGATAGGATAGAGGATAGGATAGAGGATAGGATAGAGGATACGATAGGATAGAGGATAGGATAGGATAGAGGATAGGATAGGATAGAGGATAGGATAGGATAGAGGATAGGATAGGATACAGGATAGGATAGGATAGAGGATTGGATAGGATAGAGGATAGGATAGGATAGAGGATAGGATAGGATAGAGGATAGGATAGGATAGAGTATACGATAGAAGATAGGATAGGATAGAGGATAGGATAGGATAGAGGATAGGATAGGATAGAGGATAGGATAGGATAGGGGATAGGATAGGATAGAGGATAGGATAGGATAGAGGATAAGGTAGGATAGAGGATAGGATAGGATAGAGGATACGATAGGATAGAGGATAGGATAGGATAGAGGATAGGATTGGATAGAGGATAGGATAGGATAGAAGATAGGATAGGATAGAGGATAGGATAGGATAGAGGATAGGATAGAAGATAGGATAGGATAGAGGATAGGATAGGATAGAGGATAGGATAGGATAGAGGATAGGATAGGATAGAGGATAGAATGGGATAGAGGATAGGATAGGATAGAGGATAGGATAGGATAGAGGAGAGGATAGGATAGAGGAGAGGATAGGATGGAGGATAGGATAGGATAGAGCATATGATAGGGTAGAGGATAGGATAGGATAGATGATAGGATAGGATAGAGGATAGGATAGGATAGAGGATAGGATAGGATAGAAGATAGGATAGGATAGAGGATAGGATAGGATAGAGGATAGGATACGATAGAGGATAATGTAGAAGATAGGATAGGATAGAGGATAGGATAGGATAGAGGATAGGATAGGATAGAGGATAGGATAGGGTAGAGGATAGGATAGGATAGGATTGAGGATAGGATAGAGGATAGGATAGGATAGAGGATAGGATAGGGTAGAGGATAGGATAGGATAGAGGATAGGATAGGGTAGAGGATAGGATAGGATAGTGGATAGCATAGGATAGAGGATAGGATAGGATAGGATAGGATAGAGGATAGGATAGGATAGGATAGGATAGGATAGGATAGAGGATAGGATAGGATAGAGGATAGGATACGATAGAGGATAGGATAGGATAGAGGATAGGATAGGATAGAGGATAGGATAGGATACAGGATAGGATAGGATAGAGGATTGGATAGGATATAGGATAGTATAGGATAGAGGATAGGATAGGATAGAGGATAAGGTAGGATAGAGGATAGGATAGGATAGAGGATACGATAGGATAGAGGATAGGATAGGTAAGAGGATAGGATTGGATAGAGGATAGGATAGGATAGAAGATAGGATAGGATAGAGGATAGGATAGGATAGAGGATAGGATAGAAGATAGGATAGGATAGAGGATAGGATAGGATAGAGGATAGGATAGGATACAGGATAGGATAGAGGATAGGATAGGATAGAGGATAGGATAGGATAGGGGATAGGATAGGATAGAGGATAGGATAGGATAGAGGATAAGGTAGGATAGAGGATAGGATAGGATAGAGGATACGATAGGATAGAGGATAGGATAGGATAGAGGATAGGATTGGATAGAGGATAGGATAGGATAGAAGATAGGATAGGATAGAGGATAGGATAGGATAGAGGATAGGATAGAAGATAGGATAGGATAGAGGATAGGATAGGATAGAGGATAGGATAGAAGATAGGATAGGATAGAGGATAGGATAGGATAGAGGATAGGATAGGATAGAGGATAGGATAGGATAGAGGATAGGATAGGATAGAGGATAGAATGGGATAGAGGATAGGATAGGATAGAGGATAGGATAGGATAGAGGAGAGAATAGGATAGAGGAGAGGATAGGATAGATGATAGGATAGGATAGAGGATATGATAGGGTAGAGGATAGGATAGGATAGATGATAGGATAGGATAGAGGATAGGATAGGATAGAGGATAGGATAGGATAGAAGATAGGATAGGATAGAGGATAGGATAGGATAGAGGATAGGATACGATAGAGGATAATATAGAAGATAGGATAGGATAGAGGATAGAGGATAGGATAGAGGATAGGATAGGATACAGTATAGGATAGAGGAATGGATAGGATAGAGGATAGAGGATAGGATAGGATAGAGGAAAGCATAGGATAGAGGATAGGATCGGATAGAGGATAGGATAGGATAGAGGATAGGATAGGATAGAGAGTAGGATAGGATAGGATAGAGGACAGGATAGGATAGAGGATAGGATAGGATAGAGGGTAGGGTAGAATGTGGATAGGATACAGGATAGGATAGGATAGAGGATAGAATAGGATAGAGAATAGGAGAGGATAGAGGATAGGATAGGATAAAGGATAGGATTGGATAGAGGGTAGGATAGGATAGTGGATACGATAGCATAGAGGATAGGATAGGATAGAGGATAGGATAGGATAGAGGATAGGATAGGATAGAGTATAGGATAGGATAGAGGATAGGATAGGATAGAGGACAGTATAGGATACAGGATAGGATACGATAGAGGATAGGATAGGATAGAGGATAGGATAGGATAGAGGATAGGATGGGATAGAGGATAGGATAGGATAGAGAATAGGATAGGATAGAGGATAGGATAGGGTAGAGGATAGGATAGGATAGGATAGAGGATAGGATAGCATAGAGGATAGGATAGGATAGAGGGTAGGGTAGAATTTGGATAGGATACAGGATAGGATAGGATAGAGGATTGGATAGGATAGAGGACAGGATAGGATAGAGGATAGGATAGGATAGAGGATAGGATAGGATAGAGTATAGGATAGGATAGAGGATAGGATAGGATAGAGGACAGTATAGGATACAGGATAGGATACGATAGAGGATAGGATAGGATAGAGGATAGGATAGGATAGAGGATAGGATAGAAGATAGGATAGGATAGAGGATAGGATAGGATAGAGGATAGGATAGGATAGAGGATAGGATAGGATAGAGGATAGGATAGGATAGAGGATAGAATGGGATAGAGGATACGATAGGATAGAGGATAGGATAGGATAGAGGATAGGATTGGATAGAGGATAGGATAGGATAGAAGATAGGATAGGATAGAGGATAGGATAGGATAGAGGATAGGATAGAAGATAGGATAGGATAGAGGGTAGGATAGGATAGAGGATAGGATACGATAGAGGATAGGATAGGATAGAGGATAGGATAGGATAGAGGATAGGATAGGATACAGGATAGGATAGGATAGAGGATTGGATAGGATATAGGATAGGATAGGATAGAGGATAGGATAGGATAGAGGATAAGGTAGGATAGAGGATAGGATAGGATAGAGGATACGATAGGATAGAGGATAGGATAGGTAAGAGGATAGGATTGGATAGAGGATAGGATAGGATAGAAGATAGGATAGGATAGAGGATAGGATAGGATAGAGGATAGGATAGAAGATAGGATAGGATAGAGGATAGGATAGGATAGAGGATAGGATAGGATAGAGGATAGGATAGAGGATAGGATAGGATAGAGGATAGGATAGGATAGAGGATAGGATAGGATAGGGGATAGGATAGGATAGAGGATAGGATAGGATAGAGGATAAGGTAGGATAGAGGATAGGATAGGATAGAGGATACGATAGGATAGAGGATAGGATAGGATAGAGGATAGGATTGGATAGAGGATAGGATAGGATAGAAGATAGGATAGGATAGAGGATAGGATAGGATAGAGGATAGGATAGAAGATAGGATAGGATAGAGGATAGGATAGGATAGAGGATAGGATAGAAGATAGGATAGGATAGAGGATAGGATAGGATAGAGGATAGGATAGGATAGAGGATAGGATAGGATAGAGGATAGGATAGGATAGAGGATAGAATGGGATAGAGGATAGGATAGGATAGAGGATAGGATAGGATAGAGGAGAGGATAGGATAGAGGAGAGGATAGGATAGAGGATAGGTTAGGATAGAGGATATGATAGGGTAGAGGATAGGATAGGATAGATGATAGGATAGGATAGAGGATAGGATAGGATAGAGGATAGGATAGGATAGAAGATAGGATAGGATAGAGGATAGGATAGGATAGAGGATAGGATAGGATAGAGGATAGGATACGATAGAGGATAGGATAGGATACAGAATAGGATAGAGGAATGGATAGGATAGAGGATAGAGGATAGGATAGGATAGAGGAAAGCATAGGATAGAGGATAGGATCGGATAGAGGATAGGATAGGATAGAGGATAGGATAGGATAGAGAATAGGATAGGATAGGATAGAGGACAGGATAGGATAGAGGATAGGATAGGATAGAGGGTAGGGTAGAATGTGGATAGGATACAGGATAGGATAGGATAGAGGATAGAATAGGATAGAGAATAGGAGAGGATAGAGGATAGGATAGGATAAAGGATAGGATTGGATAGAGGGTAGGATAGGATAGTGGATAGGATAGGATAGATGATAGTATAGAGGATAGAATAGAGTAATGGATGGGATAGAGAATATTATAGGATAGAGGATAGGATAGGATAGAGGATAGGATAGAGGATAGGATAGAGGATAGGATAGGATAGAGGATAGGATAGGGTAGAGGATAGGATAGGATAGGATAGAGGATAGGATAGCATAGAGGATAGGATAGGATAGAGGATAGGATAGGATAGAGGATAGGATAGGGTAGAGGATAGGATAGGATAGGATAGAGGATAGGATAGCATAGAGGATAGGATAGGATAGAGGATAGGATAGGATAGAGGATAGGATAGGATAGAGTATAGGATAGGATAGAGGATTGGATAGGATAGAGGACAGTATAGGATACAGGATAGGATAGGATAGAGGATAGGATAGGATAGAGAATAGGATAGGATAGAGGATAGGATAGGATAGAGGATAGGATAGGATAGAGGATAGGATTGGATAGAGGATAGGATAGGATAGGGAATAGGATAGGATAGAGGATAGGATAGGATAGAGGGTAGGGTAGAATTTGGATAGGATACAGGATAGGATAGGATAGAGGATAAGATAGGATAGAGGATAGGATAGGATAGAGGATAGGATAGGATAGAGGAGAGGATAGGATAGAGGATAGGATAGGATAGAGGATAGGATGGGATAGGATAGAGGATAGGATAGGATAGAGGATAGTATAGGATACAGGATAGGATACGATAGAGGATAGGATAGGATAGAGGATAAGGTAGGATAGAGGATAGGATAGGATAGAGGATACGATAGGATAGAGGATAGGATAGGATAGAGGATAGGATTGGATAGAGGATAGGATACGATAGAGGATAGGATAGGATAGAGGATAAGGTAGGATAGAGGATAGGATAGGATAGAGGATAGGATAGGGTAGAGGATAGGATAGGATAGGATAGAGGATAGGATAGCATAGTGGATAGGATAGGATAGAGGATAGGATAGGATAGAGGATAGGATAGGGTAGAGGATAGGATAGGATAGGATAGAGGATAGGATAGCATAGAGGATAGGATAGGATAGAGGATAGGATAGGATAGAGGATAGGATAGGATAGAGTATAGGATAGGATAGAGGATTGGATAGGATAGAGGACAGTATAGGATACAGGATAGGATACGATAGAGGATAGGATAGGATAGAGGATAGGATAGGATAGAGGATAGGATGGGATAGGATAGAGGATAGGATAGGATAGAGGATAGTATAGGATACAGGATAGGATACGATAGAGGATAGGATAGGATAGAGGATAAGGTAGGATAGAGGATAGGATAGGATAGAGGATACGATAGGATAGAGGATAGGATAGGATAGAGGATAGGATTGGATAGAGGATAGGATAGGATAGAAGATAGGATAGGATAGAGGATAGGATAGGATAGAGGATAGGATAGCATAGGATTGAGGATAGGATAGAGGATAGGATAGGATAGAGGATAGGATAGGGTAGAGGATAGGATAGGATAGGATAGAGGATAGGATAGGATAGTGGATAGCATAGGATAGAGGATAGGATAGGATAGGATAGGATAGGATAGAGGATAGGATAGGATAGGATAGGATAGGATAGGATAGAGGATAGGATAGGATAGAGGATAGGATACGATAGAGGATAGGATAGGATAGAGGATAGGATAGGATAGAGGATAGGATAGGATACAGGATAGGATAGGATAGAGGATTGGATAGGATATAGGATAGTATAGGATAGAGGATAGGATAGGATAGAGGATAAGGTAGGATAGAGGATAGGATAGGATAGAGGATACGATAGGATAGAGGATAGGATAGGTAAGAGGATAGGATTGGATAGAGGATAGGATAGGATAGAAGATAGGATAGGATAGAGGATAGGATAGGATAGAGGATAGGATAGAAGATAGGATAGGATAGAGGATAGGATAGGATAGAGGATAGGATAGGATACAGGATAGGATAGAGGATAGGATAGGATAGAGGATAGGATAGGATAGGGGATAGGATAGGATAGAGGATAGGATAGGATAGAGGATAAGGTAGGATAGAGGATAGGATAGGATAGAGGATACGATAGGATAGAGGATAGGATAGGATAGAGGATAGGATTGGATAGAGGATAGGATAGGATAGAAGATAGGATAGGATAGAGGATAGGATAGGATAGAGGATAGGATAGAAGATAGGATAGGATAGAGGATAGGATAGGATAGAGGATAGGATAGAAGATAGGATAGGATAGAGGATAGGATAGGATAGAGGATAGGATAGGATAGAGGATAGGATAGGATAGAGGATAGGATAGGATAGAGGATAGAATGGGATAGAGGATAGGATAGGATAGAGGATAGGATAGGATAGAGGAGAGGATAGGATAGAGGAGAGGATAGGATAGATGATAGGATAGGATAGAGGATATGATAGGGTAGAGGATAGGATAGGATAGATGATAGGATAGGATAGAGGATAGGATAGGATAGAGGATAGGATAGGATAGAGGATACGATAGGATAGAGGATACGATAGGATAGAGGATAGGATAGGATAGAGGATAGGATAGGATAGAGGATAGGATACGATAGAGGATAATATAGAAGATAGGATAGGATAGAGGATAGAGGATAGGATAGAGGATAGGATAGGATACAGTATAGGATAGAGGAATGGATAGGATAGAGGATAGAGGATAGGATAGGATAGAGGAAAGCATAGGATAGAGGATAGGATCGGATAGAGGATAGGATAGGATAGAGGATAGGATAGGATAGAGAGTAGGATAGGATAGGATAGAGGACAGGATAGGATAGAGGATAGGATAGGATAGAGGGTAGGGTAGAATGTGGATAGGATACAGGATAGGATAGGATAGAGGATAGTATAGAGGATAGAATAGAGTAATGGATGGGATAGAGAATATTATAGGATAGAGGATAGGATAGGATAGAGGATAGGATAGAGGATAGGATAGAGGATAGGATAGAGGATACGATAGGATAGGGGATAGGATAGGATAGAGGATAGGATAGGATAGAGGATAAGGTAGGATAGAGGATAGGATAGGATAGAGGATACGATAGGATAGAGGATAGGATAGGATAGAGGATAGGATTGGATAGAGGATAGGATAGGATAGAAGATAGGATAGGATAGAGGATAGGATAGGATAGAGGATAGGATAGGATAGGATTGAGGATAGGATAGAGGATAGGATAGGATAGAGGATAGGATAGGGTAGAGGATAGGATAGGATAGGATAGAGGATAGGATAGGATAGTGGATAGCATAGGATAGAGGATAGGATAGGATAGGATAGGATAGGATAGAGGATAGGATAGGATAGGATAGGATAGGATAGGATAGAGGATAGGATAGGATAGAGGATAGGATACGATAGAGGATAGGATAGGATAGAGGATAGGATAGGATAGAGGATAGGATAGGATACAGGATAGGATAGGATAGAGGATTGGATAGGATATAGGATAGTATAGGATAGAGGATAGGATAGGATAGAGGATAAGGTAGGATAGAGGATAGGATAGGATAGAGGATACGATAGGATAGAGGATAGGATAGGTAAGAGGATAGGATTGGATAGAGGATAGGATAGGATAGAAGATAGGATAGGATAGAGGATAGGATAGGATAGAGGATAGGATAGAAGATAGGATAGGATAGAGGATAGGATAGGATAGAGGATAGGATAGGATACAGGATAGGATAGAGGATAGGATAGGATAGAGGATAGGATAGGATAGGGGATAGGATAGGATAGAGGATAGGATAGGATAGAGGACAAGGTAGGATAGAGGATAGGATAGGATAGAGGATACGATAGGATAGAGGATAGGATAGGATAGAGGATAGGATTGGATAGAGGATAGGATAGGATAGAAGATAGGATAGGATAGAGGATAGGATAGGATAGAGGATAGGATAGAAGATAGGATAGGATAGAGGATAGGATAGGATAGAGGATAGGATAGAAGATAGGATAGGATAGAGGATAGGATAGGATAGAGGATAGGATAGGATAGAGGATAGGATAGGATAGAGGATAGGATAGGATAGAGGATAGGATAGGATAGAGGATAGAATGGGATAGAGGATAGGATAGGATAGAGGATAGGATAGGATAGAGGAGAGGATAGGATAGAGGAGAGGATAGGATAGATGATAGGATAGGATAGAGGATATGATAGGGTAGAGGATAGGATAGGATAGAGGATAGGATAGGATAGAGGATAGGATAGGATAGAAGATAGGATAGGATAGAGGATAGGATAGGATAGAGGATAGGATAGGATAGAGTATAGGATAGGATAGAGGATAGGATAGGATAGAGGACAGTATAGGATACAGGATAGGATACGATAGAGGATAGGATAGGATAGAGGATAGGATAGGATAGAGGATAGGATGGGATAGAGGATAGGATAGGATAGAGAATAGGATAGGATAGAGGATAGGATAGGGTAGAGGATAGGATAGGATAGGATAGAGGATAGGATAGCATAGAGGATAGGATAGCATAGAGGATAGGATAGGATAGAGGATAGGATAGGATAGAGGATAGGATAGGATAGGATAGAGGATAGGATAGGATAGAGGATAGTATAGGATACAGGATAGGATACGATAGAGGATAGGATAGGATAGAGGATAGGATAGGGTAGAGGAAAGCATAGGATAGAGGATAGGATAGGATAGAGGATAGGATAGAGGATAGGATAGAGGATACGATAGGATAGAGGATAGGATAGGATAGAGGATAGGATAGGATAGAGGATAGGATAGGATAGAGGATAGGATAGGATACAGGATAGGATAGGATAGAGGATTGGATAGGATAGAGGATAGGATAGGATAGAGGATAGGATAGGATAGAGGATAGGATAGGATAGAGTATACGATAGAAGATAGGATAGGATAGAGGATAGGATAGGATAGAGGATAGGATAGGATAGAGGATAGGATAGGATAGGGGATAGGATAGGATAGAGGATAGGATAGGATAGAGGATAAGGTAGGATAGAGGATAGGATAGGATAGAGGATACGATAGGATAGAGGATAGGATAGGATAGAGGATAGGATTGGATAGAGGATAGGATAGGATAGAAGATAGGATAGGATAGAGGATAGGATAGGATAGAGGATAGGATAGAAGATAGGATTGGATAGAGGATAGGATAGGATAGAGGATAGGATAGGATAGAGGATAAGATAGGATAGAGGATAGAATGGGATAGAGGATAGGATAGGATAGAGGATAGGATAGGATAGAGGAGAGGATAGGATAGAGGAGAGGATAGGATGGAGGATAGGATAGGATAGAGCATATGATAGGGTAGAGGATAGGATAGGATAGATGATAGGATAGGATAGAGGATAGGATAGGATAGAGGATAGGATAGGATAGAAGATAGGATAGGATAGAGGATAAGGTAGGATAGAGGATAGGATAGGATAGAGGATACGATAGGATAGAGGATAGGATAGGATAGAGGATAGGATTGGATAGAGGATAGGATAGGATAGAAGATAGGATAGGATAGAGGATAGGATAGGATAGAGGATAGGATAGAAGATAGGATAGGATAGAGGATAGGATAGGATAGAGGATAGGATAGAAGATAGGATAGGATAGAGGATAGGATAGGATAGAGGATAGGATAGGATAGAGGATAGGATAGGATAGAGGATAGGATAGGATAGAGGATAGAATGGGATAGAGGATAGGATAGGATAGAGGATAGGATAGGATAGAGGAGAGAATAGGATAGAGGAGAGGATAGGATAGATGATAGGATAGGATAGAGGATATGATAGGGTAGAGGATAGGATAGGATAGATGATAGGATAGGATAGAGGATAGGATAGGATAGAGGATAGGATAGGATAGAAGATAGGATAGGATAGAGGATAGGATAGGATAGAGGATAGGATACGATAGAGGATAATATAGAAGATAGGATAGGATAGAGGATAGAGGATAGGATAGAGGATAGGATAGGATACAGTATAGGATAGAGGAATGGATAGGATAGAGGATAGAGGATAGGATAGGATAGAGGAAAGCATAGGATAGAGGATAGGATCGGATAGAGGATAGGATAGGATAGAGGATAGGATAGGATAGAGAGTAGGATAGGATAGGATAGAGGACAGGATAGGATAGAGGATAGGATAGGATAGAGGGTAGGGTAGAATGTGGATAGGATACAGGATAGGATAGGATAGAGGATAGAATAGGATAGAGAATAGGAGAGGATAGAGGATAGGATAGGATAAAGGATAGGATTGGATAGAGGGTAGGATAGGATAGTGGATACGATAGCATAGAGGATAGGATAGGATAGAGGATAGGATAGGATAGAGGATAGGATAGGATAGAGTATAGGATAGGATAGAGGATAGGATAGGATAGAGGACAGTATAGGATACAGGATAGGATACGATAGAGGATAGGATAGGATAGAGGATAGGATAGGATAGAGGATAGGATGGGATAGAGGATAGGATAGGATAGAGAATAGGATAGGATAGAGGATAGGATAGGGTAGAGGATAGGATAGGATAGGATAGAGGATAGGATAGCATAGAGGATAGGATAGGATAGAGGGTAGGGTAGAATTTGGATAGGATACAGGATAGGATAGGATAGAGGATTGGATAGGATAGAGGACAGGATAGGATAGAGGATAGGATAGGATAGAGGATAGGATAGGATAGAGTATAGGATAGGATAGAGGATAGGATAGGATAGAGGACAGTATAGGATACAGGATAGGATACGATAGAGGATAGGATAGGATAGAGGATAGGATAGGATAGAGGATAGGATAGAAGATAGGATAGGATAGAGGATAGGATAGGATAGAGGATAGGATAGGATAGAGGATAGGATAGGATAGAGGATAGGATAGGATAGAGGATAGAATGGGATAGAGGATAGGATAGGATAGAGGATAGGATAGGATAGAGGAGAGGATAGGATAGGGGATAGGATAGGATAGAGGATAGGATAGGATAGAGGATAAGGTAGGATAGAGGATAGGATAGGATAGAGGATACGATAGGATAGAGGATAGGATAGGATAGAGGATAGGATTGGATAGAGGATAGGATAGGATAGAAGATAGGATAGGATAGAGGATAGGATAGGATAGAGGATAGGATAGAAGATAGGATAGGATAGAGGATAGGATAGGATAGAGGATAGGATAGGATACAGGATAGGATAGAGGATAGGATAGGATAGAGGATAGGATAGGATAGGGGATAGGATAGGATAGAGGATAGGATAGGATAGAGGATAAGGTAGGATAGAGGATAGGATAGGATAGAGGATACGATAGGATAGAGGATAGGATAGGATAGAGGATAGGATTGGATAGAGGATAGGATAGGATAGAAGATAGGATAGGATAGAGGATAGGATAGGATAGAGGATAGGATAGAAGATAGGATAGGATAGAGGATAGGATAGGATAGAGGATAGGATAGAAGATAGGATAGGATAGAGGATAGGATAGGATAGAGAATAGGAGAGGATAGAGGATAGGATAGGATAAAGGATAGGATTGGATAGAGGGTAGGATAGGATAGTGGATACGATAGCATAGAGGATAGGATAGGATAGAGCATAGGATAGGATAGAGGATAGGATAGGATAGAGTATAGGATAGGATAGAGGATAGGATAGGATAGAGGACAGTATAGGATACAGGATAGGATACGATAGAGGATAGGATAGGATAGAGGATAGGATAGGATAGAGGATAGGATGGGATAGAGGATAGGATAGGATAGAGAATAGGATAGGATAGAGGATAGGATAGGGTAGAGGATAGGATAGGATAGGATAGAGGATAGGATAGCATAGAGGATAGGATAGGATAGAGGGTAGGGTAGAATTTGGATAGGATACAGGATAGGATAGGATAGAGGATTGGATAGGATAGAGGACAGGATAGGATAGAGGATAGGATAGGATAGAGGATAGGATAGGATAGAGTATAGGATAGGATAGAGGATAGGATAGGATAGAGGACAGTATAGGATACAGGATAGGATACGATAGAGGATAGGATAGGATAGAGGATAGGATAGGATAGAGGATAGGATAGAAGATAGGATAGGATAGAGGATAGGACAGGATAGAGGATAGGATAGGATAGAGGATAGGATAGGATAGAGGATAGGATAGGATAGAGGATAGAATGGGATAGAGGATAGGATAGGATAGAGGATAGGATAGGATAGAGGAGAGGATAGGATAGGGGATAGGATAGGATAGAGGATAGGATAGGATAGAGGATAAGGTAGGATAGAGGATAGGATAGGATAGAGGATACGATAGGATAGAGGATAGGATAGGATAGAGGATAGGATTGGATAGAGGATAGGATAGGATAGAAGATAGGATAGGATAGAGGATACGATAGGATAGAGGATAGGATAGGATAGAGGATAGGATTGGATAGAGGATAGGATAGGATAGAAGATAGGATAGGATAGAGGATAGGATAGGATAGAGGATAGGATAGAAGATAGGATAGGATAGAGGATAGGATAGGATAGAGGATAGGATAGGATAGAGGATAGAATGGGATAGAGGATAGGATAGGATAGAGGATAGGATAGGATAGAGGAGAGGATAGGATAGAGGAGAGGATAGGATAGAGGATAGGTTAGGATAGAGGATATGATAGGGTAGAGGATAGGATAGGATAGATGATAGGATAGGATAGAGGATAGGATAGGATAGAGGATAGGATAGGATAGAAGATAGGATAGGATAGAGGATAGGATAGGATAGAGGATAGGATAGGATAGAGGATAGGATACGATAGAGGATAATATAGAAGATAGGATAGGATAGAGGATAGAGGATAGGATAGAGGATAGGATAGGATACAGAATAGGATAGAGGAATGGATAGGATAGAGGATAGAGGATAGGATAGGATAGAGGAAAGCATAGGATAGAGGATAGGATCGGATAGAGGATAGGATAGGATAGAGGATAGGATAGCATAGAGAATAGGATAGGATAGGATAGAGGACAGGATAGGATAGAGGATAGGATAGGATAGAGGGTAGGGTAGAATGTGGATAGGATACAGGATAGGATAGGATAGAGGATAGAATAGGATAGAGAATAGGAGAGGATAGAGGATAGGATAGGATAAAGGATAGGATTGGATAGAGGGTAGGATAGGATAGTGGATAGGATAGGATAGATGATAGTATAGAGGATAGAATAGAGTAATGGATGGGATAGAGAATATTATAGGATAGAGGATAGGATAGGATAGAGGATAGGATAGAGGATAGGATAGAGGATACGATAGGATAGAGGATAGGATAGGATAGAGGATAGGATAGGGTAGAGGATAGGATAGGATAGGATAGAGGATAGGATAGCATAGGGGATAGGATAGGATAGAGGATAGGATAGGATAGAGGATAGGATAGGATAGAGGATAGGATAGGATAGAGGACAGTATAGGATACAGGATAGGATACGATAGAGGATAGGATAGGATAGAGGATAGGATAGGATAGAGGATAGGATGGGATAGAGGATAGGATAGGATAGAGAATAGGATAGGATAGAGGATAGGATAGGGTAGAGGATAGGATAGGATAGGATAGAGGATAGGATAGCATAGAGGATAGGATAGCATAGAGGATAGGATAGGATAGAGGATAGGATAGGATAGAGGATAGGATAGGATAGGATAGAGGATAGGATAGGATAGAGGATAGTATAGGATACAGGATAGGATACGATAGAGGGTAGGATAGGATAGAGGATAGGATAGGATAGAGGAAAGCATAGGATAGAGGATAGGATAGGATAGAGGATAGGATAGAGGATAGGATAGAGGATACGATAGGACAGAGGATAGGATAGGATAGAGGATAGGATAGGATAGAGGATAGGATAGGATACAGGATAGGATAGGATAGAGGATTGGATAGGATAGAGGATAGGATAGGATAGAGGATAGGATAGGATAGAGGATAGGATAGGATAGAGTATAGGATAGAAGATAGGATAGGATAGAGGATAGGATAGGATAGAGGATAGGATAGGATAGAGGATAGGATAGGATAGGGGATAGGATAGGATAGAGGATAGGATAGGATAGAGGATAAGGTAGGATAGAGGATAGGATAGGATAGAGGATACGATGGGATAGAGGATAGGATAGGATAGAGGATAGGATTGGATAGAGGATAGGATAGGATAGAAGATAGGATAGGATAGAGGATAGGATAGGATAGAGGATAGGATAGAAGATAGGATAGGATAGAAGATAGGATAGGATAGAGGATAGGATAGGATAGAGGATAGGATAGGATAGAGGATAGAATGGGATAGAGGATAGGATAGGATAGAGGATAGGATAGGATAGAGGAGAGGATAGGATAGAGGAGAGGATAGGATGGAGGATAGGATAGGATAGAGCATATGATAGGGTAGAGGATAGGATAGGATAGATGATAGGATAGGATAGAGGATAGGATAGGATAGAGGATAGGATAGGATAGAAGATAGGATAGGATAGAGGATAGGATAGGATAGAGGATAGGATACGATAGAGGATAATGTAGAAGATAGGATAGGATAGAGGATAGGATAGGATAGAGGATAGGATAGGATAGAGGATAGGATAGGATAGAGGATAGGATAGGATAGGATTGAGGATAGGATAGAGGATAGGATAGGATAGAGGATAGGATAGGGTAGAGGATAGGATAGGATAGGATAGAGGATAGGATAGGATAGTGGATAGCATAGGATAGAGGATAGGATAGGATAGGATAGGATAGGATAGAGGATAGGATAGGATAGGATAGGATAGGATAGGATAGAGGATAGGATAGGATAGAGGATAGGATACGATAGAGGATAGGATAGGATAGAGGATAGGATAGGATAGAGGATAGGATAGGATACAGGATAGGATAGGATAGAGGATTGGATAGGATATAGTATAGTATAGGATAGAGGATAGGATAGGATAGAGGATAAGGTAGGATAGAGGATAGGATAGGATAGAGGATACGATAGGATAGAGGATAGGATAGGTAAGAGGATAGGATTGGATAGAGGATAGGATAGGATAGAAGATAGGATAGGATAGAGGATAGGATAGGATAGAGGATAGGATAGGATAGAGGATAGGATAGGATACAGGATAGGATAGAGGATAGGATAGGATAGAGGATAGGATAGGATAGGGGATAGGATAGGATAGAGGATAGGATAGGATAGAGGATAAGGTAGGATAGAGGATAGGATAGGATAGAGGATACGATAGGATAGAGGATAGGATAGGATAGAGGATAGGATTGGATAGAGGATAGGATAGGATAGAAGATAGGATAGGATAGAGGATAGGATAGGATAGAGGATAGGATAGAAGATAGGATAGGATAGAGGATAGGATAGGATAGAGGATAGGATAGGATAGAGGATAGGATAGGATAGAGGATAGAATGGGATAGAGGATAGGATAGGATAGAGGATAGGATAGGATAGAGGAGAGGATAGGATAGAGGAGAGGATAGGATGGAGGATAGGATAGGATAGAGCATATGATAGGGTAGAGGATAGGATAGGATAGATGATAGGATAGGATAGAGGATAGGATAGGATAGAGGATAGGATAGGATAGAAGATAGGATAGGATAGAGGATAGGATACGATAGAGGATAATGTAGAAGATAGGATAGGATAGAGGATAGGATAGGATAGAGGATAGGATAGGATAGAGGATAGGATAGGGTAGAGGATAGGATAGGATAGGATTGAGGATAGGATAGAGGATAGGATAGGATAGAGGATAGGATAGGGTAGAGGATAGGATAGGATAGGATAGAGGATAGGATAGGATAGTGGATAGCATAGGATAGAGGATAGGATAGGATAGGATAGGATAGAGGATTGGATAGGATAGGATAGGATAGGATAGAGGATAGGATAGGATAGAGGATAGGATACGATAGAGGATAGGATAGGATAGAGGATAGGATAGAGGATAGGATAGGATAGAGGATAGGATAGGATACAGGATAGGATAGGATAGAGGATAGGATAGGTAAGAGGATAGGATTGGATAGAGGATAGGATAGGATAGAAGATAGGATAGGATAGAGGATAGGATAGGATAGAGGATAGGATAGAAGATAGGATAGGATAGAGGATAGGATAGGATAGAGGATAGGATAGGATACAGGATAGGATAGAGGATAGGATAGGATAGAGGATAGGATAGGATAGGGGATAGGATAGGATAGAGGATACGATAGGATAGAGGATAAGGTAGGATAGAGGATAGGATAGGATAGAGGATACGATAGGATAGAGGATAGGATAGGATAGAGGATAGGATTGGATAGAGGATAGGATAGGATAGAAGATAGGATAGGATAGAGGATAGGATAGGATAGAGGATAGGATAGAAGATAGGATAGGATAGAGGATAGGATAGGATAGAGGATAGGATAGAAGATAGGATAGGATAGAGGATAGGATAGGATAGAGGATAGGATAGGATAGAGGATAGGATAGGATAGAGGATAGGATAGGATAGAGGATAGAATGGGATAGAGGATAGGATAGGATAGAGGATAGGATAGGATAGAGGAGAGGATAGGATAGAGGAGAGGATAGGATAGATGATAGGATAGGATAGAGGATATGATAGGGTAGAGGATAGGATAGGATAGATGATAGGATAGGATAGAGGATAGGATAGGATAGAGGATAGGATAGGATAGAAGATAGGATAGGATAGAGGATAGGATAGGATAGAGGATAGGATAGGATAGAGGATAGGATACGATAGAGGATAATATAGAAGATAGGATAGGATAGAGGATAGAGGATAGGATAGAGGATAGGATAGGATACAGTATAGGATAGAGGAATGGATAGGATAGAGGATAGAGGATAGGATAGGATAGAGGAAAGCATAGGATAGAGGATAGGATCGGATAGAGGATAGGATAGGATAGAGGATAGGATAGGATAGAGAGTAGGATAGGATAGGATAGAGGACAGGATAGGATAGAGGATAGGATAGGATAGAGGGTAGGGTAGAATGTGGATAGGATACAGGATAGGATAGGATAGAGGATAGGATAGAGGGTAGGGTAGAATGTGGATAGGATACAGGATAGGATAGGATAGAGGATAGAATAGGATAGAGAATAGGAGAGGATAGAGGATAGGATAGGATAAAGGATAGGATTGGATAGAGGGTAGGATAGGATAGTGGATACGATAGCATAGAGGATAGGATAGGATAGGATAGAGGATAGGATAGGATAGAGTATAGGATAGGATAGAGGATAGGATAGTATAGAGGACAGTATAGGATACAGGATAGGATACGATAGAGGATAGGATAGGATAGAGGATAGGATAGGATAGAGGATAGGATGGGATAGAGGATAGGATAGGATAGAGAATAGGATAGGATAGAGGATAGGATAGGGTAGAGGATAGGATAGGATAGGATAGAGGATAGGATAGCATAGAGGATAGGATAGGATAGAGGGTAGGGTAGAATTTGGATAGGATACAGGATAGGATAGGATAGAGGATTGGATAGGATAGAGGACAGGATAGGATAGAGGATAGGATAGGATAGAGGATAGGATAGGATAGAGTATAGGATAGGATAGAGGATAGGATAGGATAGAGGACAGTATAGGATACAGGATAGGATACGATAGAGGATAGGATAGGATAGAGGATAGGATAGGATAGAGGATAGGATAGGTTAGATGATAGGATTGGATAGAGGATAGGATAGGATAGTAGATAGGATAGGATAGAGGATAGGATAGGATAGAGGATAGGATAGAAGATAGGATAGGATAGAGGATAGGATAGAATAGAGGATAGGATAGGATAGAGGATAGGATAGGGTAGGATAGAGGGTAGGATAGGATAGAGGATAGGATAGGATAGAAGATTGGATAGGATAGATGATATTATAGGATAGAGGATAGGATAGGATACAATTGAGGATAGCATATGATAGAGGATAGGATAGAGGATAGGATAGATGATAGGATAGGATAGAGGATAGGATAGGATAGAGGATAGGATAGGATAGAGGATAGGATAGGATAGAGGAAAGGATAGGATAGAAGATAGGATAGGATAGAGGATAGGATAGGATAGAGGATAGGATAGGATAGAGGATAGCATGGGATAGAGGATAGGATAGGATAGAGGATATGATAGGGTAGAGGATAGGACAGGATAGATGATAGGATAGGATAGAGGATAGGATAGGATAGAGGATAGGATAGGATAGAAGATAGGATAGGATAGAGGATAGGATAGGATAGAGGATAGGATAGGTTAGATGATAGGATTGGATAGAGGATAGGATAGGATAGTAGATAGGATAGGATAGAGGATAGGATAGGATAGAGGATAGGATAGAAGATAGGATAGGATAGAGGATAGGATAGAATAGAGGATAGGATAGGATAGAGGATAGGATAGGGTAGGATAGAGGGTAGGATAGGATAGAGGATAGGATAGGATAGAAGATTGGATAGGATAGATGATATTATAGGATAGAGGATAGGATAGGATACAATTGAGGATAGCATATGATAGAGGATAGGATAGAGGATAGGATAGATGATAGGATAGGATAGAGGATAGGATAGGATAGAGGATAGGATAGGATAGAGGATAGGATAGGATAGAGGAAAGGATAGGATAGAAGATAGGATAGGATAGAGGATAGGATAGGATAAAGGGTAGGGTAGAATTTGGATAGGATACAGGATAGGATAGGATAGAGGATAGGATAGGATAGAGGATAGGATAGGATAGAGGATAGGATAGGATAGAGGATAGGATAGGATAGAGGATAGGATAGGATAGAGGATAGGATAGGATAGAGGATAGGATAGGATAGAGGATATTATAGGATAGAGGATAGGATAGGATAGGATAGAGGATAGGATAGGATAGAGGATAGCATAGGATAGAGGATAGGATAGGATAGAGGAGAGGATAGGATAGAGGATAGGATAGGATAGAGGATAGGATAGGATAGAGGATAGCATGGGATAGAGGATAGGATAGGATAGAGGATATGATAGGGTAGAGGATAGGACAGGATAGATGATAGGATAGGATAGAGGATAGGATAGGATAGAGGATAGGATAGGATAGAAGATAGGATAGGATAGAGGATAGGATAGGATAGAGGATAGGATAGGATAGAGGATAGGATAGGGTAGAGGATAGGATAGGATAGGATAGAGGATAGGATAGAGGATAGGATAGGATAGAGGATAGGATAGGATAGAGGATAGGATAGGATAGAGGATAGGATAGGATAGAGGATAGGATTGGATAGAGGATAGGATAGGATAAGAGATAGGATAGGATAGAGGATAGGATAGGATAGAGGATAGGATAGGATAGAGGATAGGATAGGGTAGAGGATAGGATAGGATAGGATAGAGGATAGGATAGAGGATAGGATAGAGGATAGGATAGGATAGAGGATAGGATAGGATAGAGGATAGGATAGGATAGAGGATAGGATAGGATAGAGGATAGGATTGGATAGAGGATAGGATAGGATAAGAGATAGGATAGGATAGAGGATAGGATAGGATAGAGGATAGGATAGAAGATAGGATAGGATAGAGGATAGGATAGGATAGAGGATAGGATAGGATAGAGGATAGGATAGGATAGAGGATAGGATAGGATAGAGGGTAGGGTAGAATTTGGATAGGATACAGGATAGGATAGGATAGAGGATAGGATAGGATAGAGGATAGGATAGAGGATAGGATAGGATAGAGGATAGGATAGGATAGGATAGAGGATAGGGTAGGATAGAGGATAGGATAGGATAGGATAGAGGATAGGATAGGATAGAGGATAGGATAGGATAGGATAGAGGATAGGATAGGATAGGATAGAGGATAGGATAGGATAGAGGATAGGATAGGATAGGATAGAGGATAGGATAGGATAGAGGATTTGATAGGATAGAGGATAGGATAGGATAGAGGATAAGGTAGGATAGAGGATAGGATAGGATAGAGGATAGGATAGGATAGGATAGAGGATAGGATAGGATAGAGGATAGCATAGGATAGTGGATAGGATAGGATAGAGGAGAGGATAGGATAGAGGATAGGATAGGATAGAGGATAGGATAGGATAGAGGATAGCATGGGATAGAGGATAGGATAGGATAGAGGATATGATAGGGTAGAGGATAGGACAGGATAGATGATAGGATAGGATAGAGGATAGGATAGGATAGAGGATAGGATAGGATAGAAGATAGGATAGGATAGAGGATAGGATAGGATAGAGGATAGGATAGGTTAGATGATAGGATTGGATAGAGGATAGGATAGGATAGTAGATAGGATAGGATAGAGGATAGGATAGGATAGAGGATAGGATAGAAGATAGGATAGGATAGAGGATAGGATAGAATAGAGGATAGGATAGGATAGAGGATAGGATAGGGTAGGATAGAGGGTAGGATAGGATAGAGGATAGGATAGGATAGAAGATTGGATAGGATAGATGATATTATAGGATAGAGGATAGGATAGGATACAATTGAGGATAGCATATGATAGAGGATAGGATAGAGGATAGGATAGATGATAGGATAGGATAGAGGATAGGATAGGATAGAGGATAGGATAGGATAGAGGATAGGATAGGATAGAGGAAAGGATAGGATAGAAGATAGGATAGGATAGAGGATAGGATAGGATAAAGGGTAGGGTAGAATTTGGATAGGATACAGGATAGGATAGGATAGAGGATAGGATAGGATAGAGGATAGGATAGGATAGAGGATAGGATAGGATAGAGGATAGGATAGGATAGAAGATAGGATAGGATAGAGGATAGGATAGGATAGAGGATAGGATAGGATAGAGGATAGGATAGGGTAGAGGATAGGATAGGATAGGATAGAGGATAGGATAGAGGATAGGATAGGATAGAGGATAGGATAGGATAGAGGATAGGATAGGATAGAGGATAGGATAGGATAGAGGATAGGATTGGATAGAGGATAGGATAGGATAAGAGATAGGATAGGATAGAGGATAGGATAGGATAGAGGATAGGATAGGATAGAGGATAGGATAGGGTAGAGGATAGGATAGGATAGGATAGAGGATAGGATAGAGGATAGGATAGAGGATAGGATAGGATAGAGGATAGGATAGGATAGAGGATAGGATAGGATAGAGGATAGGATAGGATAGAGGATAGGATTGGATAGAGGATAGGATAGGATAAGAGATAGGATAGGATAGAGGATAGGATAGGATAGAGGATAGGATAGAAGATAGGATAGGATAGAGGATAGGATAGGATAGAGGATAGGATAGGATAGAGGATAGGATAGGATAGAGGATAGGATAGGATAGAGGGTAGGGTAGAATTTGGATAGGATACAGGATAGGATAGGATAGAGGATAGGATAGGATAGAGGATAGGATAGAGGATAGGATAGGATAGAGGATAGGATAGGATAGGATAGAGGATAGGGTAGGATAGAGGATAGGATAGGATAGGATAGAGGATAGGATAGGATAGAGGATAGGATAGGATAGGATAGAGGATAGGATAGGATAGGATAGAGGATAGGATAGGATAGAGGATAGGATAGGATAGGATAGAGGATAGGATAGGATAGAGGATTTGATAGGATAGAGGATAGGATAGGATAGAGGATAAGGTAGGATAGAGGATAGGATAGGATAGAGGATAGGATAGGATAGGATAGAGGATAGGATAGGATAGAGGATAGCATAGGATAGTGGATAGGATAGGATAGAGGAGAGGATAGGATAGAGGATAGGATAGGATAGAGGATAGGATAGGATAGAGGATAGCATGGGATAGAGGATAGGATAGGATAGAGGATATGATAGGGTAGAGGATAGGACAGGATAGATGATAGGATAGGATAGAGGATAGGATAGGATAGAGGATAGGATAGGATAGAAGATAGGATAGGATAGAGGATAGGATAGGATAGAGGATAGGATAGGTTAGATGATAGGATTGGATAGAGGATAGGATAGGATAGTAGATAGGATAGGATAGAGGATAGGATAGGATAGAGGATAGGATAGAAGATAGGATAGGATAGAGGATAGGATAGAATAGAGGATAGGATAGGATAGAGGATAGGATAGGATAGAGGATAGGATAGGATAGAGGATAGGATTGGATAGAGGATAGGATAGGATAAGAGATAGGATAGGATAGAGGATAGGATAGGATAGAGGATAGGATAGAAGATAGGATAGGATAGAGGATAGGATAGGATAGAGGATAGGATAGGATAGAGGATAGGATAGGATAGAGGATAGGATAGGATAGAGGGTAGGGTAGAATTTGGATAGGATACAGGATAGGATAGGATAGAGGATAGGATAGGATAGAGGATAGGATAGAGGATAGGATAGGATAGAGGATAGGATAGGATAGGATAGAGGATAGGGTAGGATAGAGGATAGGATAGGATAGGATAGAGGATAGGATAGGATAGAGGATAGGATAGGATAGGATAGAGGATAGGATAGGATAGGATAGAGGATAGGATAGGATAGAGGATAGGATAGGATAGGATAGAGGATAGGATAGGATAGAGGATTTGATAGGATAGAGGATAGGATAGGATAGAGGATAAGGTAGGATAGAGGATAGGATAGGATAGAGGATAGGATAGGATAGGATAGAGGATAGGATAGGATAGAGGATAGCATAGGATAGTGGATAGGATAGGATAGAGGAGAGGATAGGATAGAGGATAGGATAGGATAGAGGATAGGATAGGATAGAGGATAGCATGGGATAGAGGATAGGATAGGATAGAGGATATGATAGGGTAGAGGATAGGACAGGATAGATGATAGGATAGGATAGAGGATAGGATAGGATAGAGGATAGGATAGGATAGAAGATAGGATAGGATAGAGGATAGGATAGGATAGAGGATAGGATAGGTTAGATGATAGGATTGGATAGAGGATAGGATAGGATAGTAGATAGGATAGGATAGAGGATAGGATAGGATAGAGGATAGGATAGAAGATAGGATAGGATAGAGGATAGGATAGAATAGAGGATAGGATAGGATAGAGGATAGGATAGGGTAGGATAGAGGGTAGGATAGGATAGAGGATAGGATAGGATAGAAGATTGGATAGGATAGATGATATTATAGGATAGAGGATAGGATAGGATACAATTGAGGATAGCATATGATAGAGGATAGGATAGAGGATAGGATAGATGATAGGATAGGATAGAGGATAGGATAGGATAGAGGATAGGATAGGATAGAGGATAGGATAGGATAGAGGAAAGGATAGGATAGAAGATAGGATAGGATAGAGGATAGGATAGGATAAAGGGTAGGGTAGAATTTGGATAGGATACAGGATAGGATAGGATAGAGGATAGGATAGGATAGAGGATAGGATAGGATAGAGGATAGGATAGGATAGAGGATAGGATAGGATAGAGGATAGGATAGGATAGAGGATAGGATAGGATAGAGGATAGGATAGGATAGAGGATAGGATAGGATAGAGGATAGGATAGGATAGGATAGAGGATAGGATAGGATAGAGGATAGCATAGGATAGAGGATAGGATAGGATAGAGGAGAGGATAGGATAGAGGATAGGATAGGATAGAGGATAGGATAGGATAGAGGATAGCATGGGATAGAGGATAGGATAGGATAGAGGATATGATAGGTAGAGGATAGGACAGGATAGATGATAGGATAGGATAGAGGATAGGATAGGATAGAGGATAGGATAGGATAGAAGATAGGATAGGATAGAGGATAGGATAGGATAGAGGATAGGATAGGATAGAGGATAGGATAGGGTAGAGGATAGGATAGGATAGGATAGAGGATAGGATAGAGGATAGGATAGGATAGAGGATAGGATAGGATAGAGGATAGGATAGGATAGAGGATAGGATAGGATAGAGGATAGGATAGGATAGAGGATAGGATTGGATAGAGGATAGGATAGGATAAGAGATAGGATAGGATAGAGGATAGGATAGGATAGAGGATAGGATAGAAGATAGGATAGGATAGAGGATAGGATAGGATAGAGGATAGGATAGGATAGAGGATAGGATAGGATAGAGGATAGGATAGGATAGAGGGTAGGGTAGAATTTGGATAGGATACAGGATAGGATAGGATAGAGGATAGGATAGGATAGAGGATAGGATAGAGGATAGGATAGGATAGAGGATAGGATAGGATAGGATAGAGGATAGGGTAGGATAGAGGATAGGATAGGATAGGATAGAGGATAGGATAGGATAGAGGATAGGATAGGATAGGATAGAGGATAGGATAGGATAGGATAGAGGATAGGATAGGATAGAGGATAGGATAGGATAGGATAGAGGATAGGATAGGATAGAGGATTTGATAGGATAGAGGATAGGATAGGATAGAGGATAAGGTAGGATAGAGGATAGGATAGGATAGAGGATAGGATAGGATAGAGGATAGGATAGATGATAGGATAGGATAGAGGATAGGATAGGATAGAGGATAGGGTAGGATAGAAGATAGGTTAGGATAGAGGATAGGATAGGATAGAGGATAGGATAGGATAGAGGATAGGATAGGGTAGAGGATAGGATAGGATAGGATAGAGGATAGGATAGAGGATAGGATAGGATAGAGGATAGGATAGGATAGAGGATAGGATAGGATAGAGGATAGGATAGGATAGAGGATAGGATTGGATAGAGGATAGGATAGGATAAGAGATAGGATAGGATAGAGGATAGGATAGGATAGAGGATAGGATAGAAGATAGGATAGGATAGAGGATAGGATAGGATAGAGGATAGGATAGGATAGAGGATAGGATAGGATAGAGGGTAGGGTAGAATTTGGATAGGATACAGGATAGGATAGGATAGAGGATAGGATAGGATAGAGGATAGGATAGAGGATAGGATAGGATAGAGGATAGGATAGGATAGGATAGAGGATAGGATAGGATAGAGGATAGGATAGGATAGGATAGAGGATAGGATAGGATAGAGGATAGGATAGGATAGGATAGAGGATAGGATAGGATAGGATAGAGGATAGGATAGGATAGAGGATAGGATAGGATAGGATAGAGGATAGGATAGGATAGAGGATTTGATAGGATAGAGGATAGGATAGGATAGAGGATAAGGTAGGATAGAGGATAGGATAGGATAGAGGATAGGATAGGATAGAGGATAGGATAGAGGATAGGATAGGATAGAGGATAGGATAGGATAGAGGATAGGATAGGATAGAGGATAGGATAAGGATAGAGGATAGGATAGGATAGAGGATAGGATAGGATAGAGGATAGGATAGGATAGAGGATAGGATAGGATAGAGGATAGGATAGGATAGAGGATAGGATAGGATAGAGGATAGGATAGGATAGAGGATAGGATAGGCTAGAGGATAGGATAGGATAGGATAGAGGATAGGATAGGATAGAGGATAGCATAGGATAGAGGATAGGATAGAGGATAGGGTAGAGGATCGGATAGGATAGGATAGAGGATAGGATAGAGGATAGGATAATGTAGAGGATAGGATAGGATAGGATAGAGGATAGAGTAGGATAGAGGATAGGATAGGATAGAGGATAGGATTGGATAGAGGATAGGATAGGATAAAAGATAGGATAGGATAGAGGATAGGATAGGATAGAGGATAGGATAGAAGATAGGATAGGATAGAGGATAGGATAGGATAGAGGATAGGATAGGATAGAGGATAGGATAGGATAGAGGATAGGATAGGATAGAGGGTAGGGTAGAATTTGGATAGGATACAGGATAGGATAGGATAGAGGATAGGATAGGATAGAGGATAGGATAGAGGATAGGATAGGATAGAGGATAGGATAGGATAGAGGATAGGATAGGATAGGATAGAGGATAGGATAGGATAGAGGATTGGATAGGATAGAGGATAGGATAGGATAGAGGATAAGGTAGGATAGGGGATAGGATAGGATAGAGGATAGGATAGGATAGAGGATAAGGTAGGATAGAGGATAGGATAGGATAGAGGATAGGATTGGATAGAGGATAGGATAGGATAGAAGATAGGATAGGATAGAGGATAGGATAGGATAGAGGATAGGATAGAAGATAGGATAGGATAGAGGATAGGATAGGATAGAGGATAGGATAGAAGATAGGATAGGATAGAGGATAGGATAGGATAGAGGATAGGATAGGATAGAGGATAGGATAGGATAGAGGATAGGATAGGATAGAGGATAGGATAGGATAGAGGATAGAATGGATAGAGGATAGGATAGGATAGAGGATAGGATAGGATAGAGGAGAGGATAGGATAGAGGAGAGGATAGGATAGATGATAGGATAGGATAGAGGATATGATATGGTAGAGGATAGGATAGGATAGATGATAGGATAGGATAGAGGATAGGATAGGATAGAGGATAGGATAGGATAGAAGATAGGATAGGATAGAGGATAGGATAGGATAGAGGATAGGATAGGATAGAGGATAGGATAGGATAGAGGACAGTATAGGATACAGGATAGGATACGATAGAGGATAGGATAGGATAGAGGATAGGATAGGATAGAGGATAGGATGGGATAGAGGATAGGATAGGATAGAGAATAGGATAGGATAGAGGATAGGATAGGGTAGAGGATAGGATAGGATAGGATAGAGGATAGGATAGCATAGAGGATAGGATAGGATAGAGGGTAGGGTAGAATTTGGATAGGATACAGGATAGGATAGGATAGAGGATTGGATAGGATAGAGGACAGGATAGGATAGAGGATAGGATAGGATAGAGGATAGGATAGGATAGAGTATAGGATAGGATAGAGGATAGGATAGGATAGAGGACAGTATAGGATACAGGATAGGATACGATAGAGGATAGGATAGGATAGAGGATAGGATAGGATAGAGGAGAGGATGGGATAGAGGATAGGATAGGATAGAGAATAGGATAGGATAGAGGATAGGATAGGATAGAGGGTAGGGTAGAATTTGGATAGGATACAGGATAGGATAGGATAGAGGATTGGATAGGATAGAGGACAGGATAGGATAGAGGATAGGATAGGATAGAGGATAAGGTAGGATAGAGGATAGGATAGGATAGAGGATACGATAGGATAGAGGATAGGATAGGATAGAGGATAGGATAGAGGATAGGATATGATAGAGCATACGGTTATTATAGAGGATAGGATAGGATAGAGGATAGTATAAGATAGAGGATAGGATAGGATAGTGTATAGGATAGGATAGAGGATAGGATAGGATAGAGGATAGGATAGGATAGAGGATAGGATAGGATAGAGGATAGGATAGGATAGAGGATAGGATAGGATATAGGATAGGATAGGATATAGGATAGGATACGATAGAGGATAATATAGAAGATAGGATAGGATAGAGGATAGGATAGGATAGAGGTTAGGATAGGATAGAGGATAGGACAGGGTAGAGGATAGGATAGGATAGGATAGAGGATAGGATAGAGGATAGGATAGGATAGAGGATAGGATAGGGTAGAGGATAGGATAGGATAGGATAGGATAGAGGATAGGATAGGATAGGATAGGATAGGATAGGATACAGGATAGGATAGGATAGAGGATAGGATAGGATAGAGGATAGGATAGGATAGAGGATAGGATAGGATAGAGGATAGGATAAGATAGAGGATAGGATAGGATAGTGTATAGGATAGGATAGAGGATAGGATAGGATAGAGGATAGGATAGGATAGAGGATAGGATAGGATAGAGGATAGGATAGGATAGAGGATAGGATAGGATAGAGGATAGAATGGGATAGAGGATAGGATAGGATAGAGAATAGAATAGAGTAATGGATGGGATAGATAATATTATAGGATTGAGGATAGGATAGGATAGAGAATAGAATAGAGTAATGGATGGGATAGATAATATTATAGGATTGAGGATAGGATAGGATAGAGGATAGGATAGAGGATACGATAGGATAGAGGATAGGATAGGATAGAGGATAGGATAGGTTAGAGGATAGGATAGGATAGGATAGAGGATAGGATAGGATAGAGGATAGGATAGAGGATAGGATAGAATAGAGGATAGGATAGGATAGAGTATAGGATAGGATAGAGGATAGAATGGGGTAGAGGATAGGATAGGATAGAGAATAGAATAGAGTAATGGATGGGATAGATAATATTATAGGATTGAGGATAGGATAGGATAGAGGATAGGATAGAGGATAGGATAGAGGATACGATAGGATAGAGGATAGGATAGGATAGAGGATAGGATAGGGTAGAGGATAGGATAGGATAGGATAGAGGATAGGATAGAGGATAGGATAGGATAGAGGATAGGATAGGATAGAGGATAGGATAGGATAGGATAGAGGATAGGATAGGATAGAGATTGGATAGGATAGAGGATAGGATAGGATAGAGGATAAGGTAGGATAGAGGATAGGATAGGATAGAGGATAGGATAGGATAGAGGATAGGATAGAGGATAGGATAGGATAGAGGATAGGATAGGATAGAGGATAGGATAGGATAGAGGATAGGATAGGATAGAGGATAGGATAGGATAGAGGATAGGATAGGATAGAGGATAGGATAGGATAGAGGATAGGATAGGATAGAGGATAGGATAGGATAGAGGATAGGATAGGATAGAGAATAGGATAGGATAGAGGATAGGATAGGATAGAGGATAGGATAGGATAGAGGATATGATAGGATAGGATAGAGATAGGATAGGATAGAGGATAGCATAGGATAGAGGATAGGATAGGATAGAGGATAGCATAGGATAGAGGATAGGATAGGATAGAGGAGAGGATAGGATAGAGGATAGGATAGGATAGAGGATAGGATAGGGTAGAGGATAGGATAGGATAGGATAGAGGATAGGATAGGGTAGAGGATAGGATAGGATAGGATAGAGGATAGGATAGGATAGGATAGGATATAGGATAGGATAGGATAGGATAGGATAGGATAGAGGATAGGATAGGATAGAGGATAGGATAGAATAGAGGATAGGATAGGATAGAGGATAGGATAGGGTAGGATAGAGGTAGGATAGGATAGAGGATAGGATAGGATAGAAGATTGGATAGGATAGATGATATTATAGGATAGGGGATAGGATAGGATTCAATTGAGGATAGCATATGATAGAGGATAGGATAGAGGATAGGATAGATGATAGGATAGGATAGAGGATAGGATAGGATAGAGGATACGATAGGATAGAGGATAGGATAGGTTAGATGATAGGATTGGATAGAGGATAGGATAGGATAGTAAGATAGGCTAGGACTAGAGGATAGGATAGGATAGAGGATAGGATAGAAGATAGGATAGGATAGAGGATAGGATAGAATAGAGGATAGGATAGGATAGAGGATAGGATAGGGTAGGATAGAGGGTAGGATAGGATAGAGGATAGGATAGGATAGAAGATTGGATAGATAGATGATATTATAGGATAGAGGATAGGATAGGATACAATTGAGGATAGCATATGATAGAGGATAGGATAGAGGATAGGATAGATGATAGGATAGGATAGAGGATAGGATAGGATAGAGGATAGGATAGGATAGAGGATAGGATAGGATAGAGGAAAGGATAGGATAGAGATAGGATAGGATAGAGGATAGGATAGGATAAAGGGTAGGGTAGAATTTGGATAGGATACAGGATAGGATACGATAGAGGATAGGATAGGATAGAGGATAGGATAGGATAGAGGATAGGATAGGATAGAGGATAGGATAGGATAGAGGATAGGATAGGATAGAGGATAGGATAGGATAGAGGATAGGATAGGATAGAGGATAGGATAGGATAGGATAGAGGATAGGATAGGATAGAGGATAGCATAGGATAGAGGATAGGATAGGATAGAGAGAGGATAGGATAGAGGATAGGATAGGATAGAGGATAGGATAGGATAGAGGATAGCATGGGATAGAGGATAGGATAGGATAGAGGATATGATAGGGTAGAGGATAGGACAGGATAGATGATAGGATAGGATAGAGGATAGGATAGGATAGAGGATAGGATAGGATAGAAGATAGGATAGGATAGAGGATAGGATAGGATAGAGGATAGGATAGGATAGAGGATAGGATAGGGTAGAGGATAGGATAGGATAGGATAGAGGATAGGATAGAGGATAGGATAGGATAGAGGATAGGATAGGATAGAGGATAGGATAGGATAGAGGATAGGATTGGATAGAGGATAGGATAGGATAAGAGATAGGATAGGATAGAGGATAGGATACGATAGAGGATAGGATAGAAGATAGGATAGGATAGAGGATAGGATAGGATAGAGGATAGGATAGGATAGAGGATAGGATAGGATAGAGGGTAGGGTAGAATTTGGATAGGATACAGGATAGGATAGGATAGAGGATAGGATAGGATAGAGGATAGGATAGAGGATAGGATAGAGGATAGGATAGGATAGAGGATAGGATAGGATAGAGGATAGGATAGGATAGGATAGAGGATAGGATAGGATAGAGGATAGGATAGGATAGGATAGAGGATAGGATAGGATAGAGGATAGGATAGGATAGAGGATAGGATAGGATAGGATAGAGGATAGGATAGGATAGGATAGAGGATAGGATAGGATAGAGGATAGGATAGGATAGGATAGAGGATAGGATAGGATAGAGGATTTGATAGGATAGAGGATAGGATAGGATAGAGGATAGGATAGGATAGAGGATAGGATAGAGGATAGGATAGGATAGAGGATAGGATAGGATAGAGGATAGGATAGGATAGAGGATAGGATAGGATAGAGGATAGGATAGGATAGAGGATAGGGTTGGATAGAGGATAGGATAGGATAAAAGATAGGATAGGATAGAGGATAGGATAGGATAGAGGATAGGATAGAAGATAGGATAGGATAGAGGATAGGATAGGATAGAGGATAGGATAGGATAGAGGATAGGATAGGACAGAGGAAAGGATAGGATAGAAGATAGGATAGGATAGAGGATAGGATAGGATATAGGATAGGATAGGTTAGATGATAGGATTGGATAGAGGATAGGATAGGATAGTAGATAGGATAGGATAGAGGATAGGATAGGATAGAGGATAGGATAGAAGATAGGATAGGATAGAGGATAGGATAGAATAGAGGATAGGATAGGATAGAGGATAGGATAGGGTAGGATAGAGGGGTAGGATAGGATAGAGGATAGGATAGGATAGAAGATGGATAGGATAGATGATATTATAGGATAGAGGATAGGATAGGGTACAATTGAGGATAGCATATGATAGAGGATAGGATAGAGGATAGGATAGATGATAGGATAGGATAGTGGATAGGATAGGATAGAGGAGAGGAGTGGTGTAGAGGTTAGGATAGGATAGAGAATGGATAGGTAGATGTGTGGTGAGGAGTGAGGTGTAGGAGTGGAAGTAGGGAGTTGGATTGGAGTGGTTACAGGGAGGAGTGGATAGATGGTGTGG
>NW_027489268.1:0-12500 GCF_050948215.1 Halictus rubicundus | reverse complement strand
AGTGAAGAGTGAAGTGAAGTGAGTAGTGAAGTGAAGTGAAGAGTGAATTGAAGTGATGAGTTAAGTGAAGTGAAGTGTGAAGTGAAGTGAAGAGTGAAGTGAACGTGAGGAGTGAAGTGAAGGGAAGAGGGAAGTGAAGTGAAGAGTGAAGTGAAGTGAAGAGTGAAGTGAAGTGAAGAGTGAAGTGAAGTGAGGAGTGAAGTGAAGAGTGAAGTGAAGTGAAGAGTGAAGTGAAGTGAGGGGTGAAGTGAAGTGAAGAGTGAATTAAAGTGAAGAGTGAAGTGAAGTGAAGAGTGAAGTGAAGTGAAGAGTGAAGTGAAGTGAAGAGTGAAGTGAAGTGACAGAGTGAAGTGAAGTGAAGAGTGAAGTGAAGAGTGAAGTGACGTGAAGAGTGAAGTGAAGTGAAGAGTGAAGTGATTTGAAGAGTGAAGTGAAGTGAAGAGTGAAGTGAAGTGAAGTGAAGAGTGAAGTGAAGTGAGAAGAGTGAAGTGAAGTGAAGTGAAGAGTGAAGTGAAGTGAAGTGAAGAGTGAAGTGAAGTGAAGAGTGAAGTGAAGTGAAGAAGTGAAGTGAAGTGAAGAGTGAAGTGAAGTGAGTGAAGAGTGAAGTGAAAGTGAAGTGAAGTGAGAAGTGAAGTGAAGAGTGAAGTGAAGGAAGAGTGAAGTGAAGAGTGAAGTGAAGGGAAGTGAAGTGAAGAGTGAAGTGAAGTGAAGGGTGAAGTGAATTTGGAGTAAAGTAAAGAGTGAAGTGAAGTGAAGAGTGAAGTGAAGTGAAGAGTGAAGTGAAGTGCAGAGTGAAGTGAAGTGAGGAGTGAAGTGAAGAGTGAGGTGAAGTGAAGAGTGAAGTGAAGTGAGAGGTGAAG
Organism: Halictus rubicundus; assembly: GCF_050948215.1. Lineage (NCBI taxonomy): Eukaryota > Metazoa > Arthropoda > Insecta > Hymenoptera > Halictidae > Halictus > Halictus rubicundus. The sequence continues at coordinate 11,640 of NW_027489268.1, read as the reverse complement.
TGAAGTGAAGAGTGCATTGAAGTGAAGAGTGAAGAGTGAAGTGAGCGTGAAGTGAAGTGAAGAGTGAAGTGAAGTGAAAGAGTGAAGTGAAGAGTGAAGTGAAGTGAAGTGAAGAGTAAAGTGAAGTGAAGAGTGAAGTGAAGTGAAGAGTGAAGTGAAGTGAAGAGTGAAGTGAAGTGAGGAGTGAAGTGAAGTGAAGAGTGAAGTGCAGTGAAGAGTGAAGTGAAGTGATGAGTGAAGGGAAGTGAAGAGTAAAGTGATGTGAAGAGTGAAGTGAAGTGAAGAGTGAATGGAGTGAAGAGTGAAGTGAAGTGAAGAGTGAAGTGAAGTGAAGAGTGAAGTGAAGAGAAGAGTGAAGTGAAGTGAAGAGTGAAGTGGAGTGAAGAGTGAAGTGAAGTGAAGAGTGAAGTGAAGTGAAGTGAAGAGTGAAGTGAAGTGAAGAGTGAAGTGAAGCTGAAGAGTGAAGTGAAGTGAAGAGTGAAGTGAAGTGAAGAGTGAAGTGAAGTGAGAGAGTGAAGTGAAGTGAAGAGTGAAGTGAAGTGAAGAGTGAGGTGAAGTGAAGGGTGAAGTGAATTTGGAGTAAGTAAAGGGTGAAGTGAAGTGCAGAGTGAAGTGAAGTGAGGAGTGAAGTGAAGGGAAGAGTGAAGTGAAGTGAAGAGTGAAGTGAAGTGAAGAGTGAAGTGAAGTGAAGAGTGAAGTGAAGTGAATGAGTGAAGTGAACGAGTGAAGTGAAGAGTGATGTGGAGTGAAGATTGGGGTGAAGTGAAGTGAAGAGTGAAGTGTTGTGATGAGTGAAGTGAATTGAGGAGTGAAGTGAAGTGAAGAGTGAAGTGAAGTAAAGAGTGAAGTAAAGTGAAGTGAAGAGTGAAGTGAAGTGAAGAGTGGAGTGAAGTGAAGAGTGAAGTGAAGTGAGGAGTGAAGTGAAGAGTGAAGTGAAGTGAAGAGTGAAGTGAAGTGAGTAGTGAAGTGAAGTGAAGAGTGAATGAAGTGATGAGTTAAGTGAAGTGAAGAGTGAAGTGAGGTGAAGAGTGAAGTGAAGTGAAGAGTGAAGTGAAGTGATGAGTGAAGTGAAGAGTGGAAGTGAAGAGTGATGTGGAGTGAAGATTGGGTTGAAGTGAAGTGAAAAGTGAAGTGTTGTGATGAGTGAAGTGAATTGAGGAGTGAAGTGAAGTGAAGAGTGAAGTGAAGTAAAGAGTGAAGTAAAGTGAAGTGAAGAGTGAAGTGAAGTGAAGAGTGGAGTGAAGTGAAGAGTGAAGTGAAGTGAAGAGTGAAGTGAAGTGAAGTGAAGTGAAGTGAAGTGTGAAGTGAAGTGAAGTGAAGTGAAGAGTGAAGTGACGTGAAGTGAAGAGTAAAAGTGAAGTGAAGAGTGAAGTGAAGTGAAGTGAAGAGTAAAGTGAAGTGAAGAGTGAAGTGAAGTGAAGAGTGAAGTGAAGAGAAGAGTGAAGTGAAGTGAAGACGTGAAGTGGAGTGAAGAGTGAAGTGAAGTGAAGAGTGAGAAGTGGAGTGAAGAGTGAAGTGAAGTGAAGAGTGAAGTGAAGTGATGTGCAGAAGTGAAGTGAAGTGAAGAGTGAAGTGAAGTGAAGAGTGAAGTGAAGTGGAGAGTGAAGTGAAGTGAAGAGTGAAGTGAAGTGAAGAGTGAAGTGAAGTGAAGAGTGAAGTGAAGTGAAGAGTGAAGTGAAGTGAAGAGTGAAGTGAAGTGAAGAGTGAACGTGAAGTGAAGAGTGAAGTGAAGTGAAGAGTGAAGTGAAGTGAAGAGTGAAAGTGAAGTGAGAAGAGTGAAGTGAAGAGTGAAGTGAAGTGAAGAGTGAAGTGAAGTGAAGAGTGAAGTAAGGTGAAGAGTGAAGTGAAGTGAAGAGTGAAGTGAATTGAAGAGTGAAGTGAAGTGAAGAGTGAAGTGAAGTGAAGTGAAGAGTGAAGTGAAGTGAAGAGTGAAGTGAAGTGAAGAGTGAAGTGAAGAGTGAAGTGAAGTGAAGTGAAGAGTAAAGTGAAGTGAAGAGTGAAGTGAAGTGAAGAGTGAAGTGAGGTGAAGAGTGAAGTGAAGAGTGAAGTGAAGAGTGAAGTGAAGTGAAGATTGAAGTGTTGTGGTGAGTGAAATGAATGGTAGAGTGGAGTGGAGAGTGAAGTGAAGTGAAGAGTAAAATGGAGTGAAGAGTGAAGTGAAGTGTAGAGTGAAGTGAAGTGAAGAGTGGAGTGAAGTGAAGAGTGAAGTGAAGAGTGAAGTGAAGTGAAGAGTGAAGTGAAGTGAAGTGAAGAGTTAAGTGAAGTGAAGAGTGAAGTGAAGTGAAGAGTGAAGTGAGGTGAAGAGTGAAGTGAAGAGTGAAGTGAAGTGAAGATTGAAGTGTTGTGGTGAGTGAAATGAATGGTAGAGTGGAGTGGAGAGTGAAGTGAAGTGAAGATTGAAGTGTTGTGGTGAGTGAAATGAATGGTAGAGTGGAGTGGAGAGTGAAGTGAAGTGAAGAGTGAAATGGAGCTGAAGAGTGAAGTGAAGTGAAGAGTGAAGTGAAGTGAAGAGTGAAGTGAAGTGAAGAGTGAAGTGAAGTGAAGAGTGAAGTGAAGTGAAGAGTGAAGTGAAGTGTATAGTGAAGTGAAGTGAAGAGTGAGGTGAAGTGAAGAGTGAAGTGAAGTGAAGAGTGAAGTGAAGTGAAGAGTGAAGTGAGTGAAGAGTGAAGTGAAGTGAAGGGTGAAGTGAAGTGAAGTGAAGTGAAGTGAAGTGAAGAGTGAAGTGAAGTGAAGTGAAGTGAAGAGTAAAGTGAAGTGAAGAGTGAAGTGAAGTGAAGAGTGAAGTGAAGAGTGAAGTGAAGTGAAGTGAAGAGTAAAGGGAAGTGAAGAGTGAAGTGAAGTTAAGAGTGAAGTGAAGTGAAGAGTGAAGTGAAGTGAGGAGTGTGGTGAAGAAGTGAGGTGAAGTGAAGTGTGAAGTGAAGTGAAGTGTGAAGTGAAGTGAAGAGTGAAGTGAAGTGAAGAGTGAAGTGAAGTGAAGAGTGAAGTGAAGTGAAGAGTGAAGTGAAGTGAAGAGTGAAGTGAAGTGTAATAGTGAAGTGAAGTGAAGAGTGAGGTGTAGTGAAGAGTGAAGTGAAGTGAAGAGTGTTGTTAAGGTGGAGAGTGCTGTGAAGTGAAGAGTGAAGTGAAGAGTGAAGTGAAGTGAAGAGTGAAGTGAGGTGAAGAGTGAAGTGAAGTGAAGAGTGAAGTAAGGTGAAGAGTGAAGTGAAGTGAAGAGTGAAGTGAAGGGAAGAGTGAAGTGAATTGAAGAGTGAAGTGAAGTGAAGGGTGAAGTGAATTTGGAGTAAAGTAAAGAGTGAAGTGAAGTGAAGAAGTGAAGTGAAGTGGAGAGTGAAGTGAAGTGAAGAGTGAAATGAAGAGAAGAGTGAAGTGAAGTGAAGAGTGAAGTGAAGTGAAGAGTGAGGTGAAGTGAAGGGTGAAGAGTAGGGAAGAGTGAAGTGAAGTGAAGAGTGAAGTGAAGTGTCGAGTGAAGTGAAGTGAAGAGTGAAGTGAAGTGAAGAGTGAAGTGAAGGGAAGAGTGAAGTGAATTGAAGAGTGAAGTGAAGTGAAGGGTGAAGTGAATTTGGAGTAAAGTAAAGAGTGAAGTGAAGTGAAGAGTGGAGTGAAGTGAAGAGTGAAGTGAAGTGAGTGAAGAGTAAAGTGAAGTGAAGAGTGAAGTGAAGTGGAGAGTGAAGTGAAGTGAAGAGTGAAATGAAGTGAAGAGTGGAAGTGAAGTGAAGAGTGAAGTGAAGTGAAGAGTGAGGTGAAGTGAAGGGTAGAAGTGTAGGGAAGAGTGAAGTGAAGTGAAGAGTGAAGTGAAGTGAAGAGCTGAAGTGAAGTGAAGAGTGAAGTGAAGTGAGGAGTGAAGTGAAGTGAAGAGTGAAGTGAAGTGAAGAGTGAAGTGAAGTGATGAGTGAAGTGAAGTGAAGAGTAATGTGATGTGAAGAGTGAAGTGAAGTGATGAGTGAAGTGAAGAGAAGAGTGAAGTGAAGAGAAGAGTGAAGTGAAGTGAAGAAGTGAAGTGAAGTGAAGAGTGAAATGGAGTGAAGAGTGAAGTGAAGTGAAGAGTGAAGTGAAGTGAAGAGTGAAGTGAAGTGAAGAGTGAAGTGAAGTGAAGAGTGAAGTGAAGTGAAGAGTGAAGTGAAGTGAGGAGTGAAGTGAAGAGTGAAGTGAAGTGAAGAGTGAAGTGAAGTGAGGAGTGAAGTGAAGAAGTGAAGTGAAGTGAAGAGTGAAGTGAAGTGAGGAGTGAAGTGAAGTGAAGAGTGAATTGAAGTGAAGAGTGAAGTGAAGTGAAGAGTGAAGTAAGGTGAAGAGTGAAGTGAAGTGAAGAGTGAAGTGAAGTGAAAGTGAAGTAAGGTGAAGAGTGAAGTGAAGTGAAGAGTGAAGTGAATTGAAGAGTGAAGTGAAGCTGAAGAGTGAAGTGAAGTGAAGTGAAGAGTGAAGTGAAGTGAAGAGTGAAGTGAAGGTGAAGCAGTGGAAGTGAAGAGTGAAGTGAAGTGAAGAGTGAAGTGAAGTGAAGGGTGAAGTGAATTTGGAGTAAAGTAAAGAGTGAAGTGAAGTGAAGAGTGAAGTGAAGTGAAGAGTGAAGTGAAGTGAAGAGTGAAGTGGAAGTGAAGAGTGAAGTGAAGTGAGGAGTGAAGTGAAGAGTGAAGTGAAGTGAAGAGTGAAGTGAAGTGAGGGGTGAAGTGAAGTGAAGAGTGAATTGAAGTGAAGAGTGAAGTGAAGTGAAGAGTGAAGTAGAGTGAAGAGTGAAGTGAAGTGAAGTGAAGAGTATGGTGAAGTGAAAGAGTGAAGTGAAGAGTGAAGTGAAGTGAAGTGAAGAGTAAAGTGAAGAGTGAAGTGAAGAGTGAAGTGGAGTGAAGAGTGAAGTGAAGTGAAGAGTGAAGTGAAGTGAAGTGAAGAGTGAAGTGAAGTGAAGAGTGAAGTGAAGTGAAGAGTGAAGTGAAGTGAAGAGTGAAGTGAAGTGAAGAGTGAAGTGAAGTGAAGAGTGAAGTGAAGTGAAGAGTGAAGTGAAGTGAAGAGTGAAGTGAAGTGAAGAGTGAACGTGAAGTGAAGAGTGAAGTGAAGTGAAGAGTGAAGTGAAGTGAAGAGTGAAGTGACGTGAAGAGTGAAGTGAAGAGTGAAGTGAAGTGAAGAGTGAAGTGCAGTGAAGAGTGAAGTGAAGGTGAAGAGTGAAGAAGTGAAGAGTGAAGAGAGACGTGAAGTGATTTGAAGAGTGAAGTGAAGTGAAGACGTGAAGTGAAGTGAAGTGAAGAGTGAAGTGAAGTGAAGAGTGAAGTGAAGTGAAGTGAAGAGTGAAGTGAAGTGAAGTGAAGAGTGAAGTGAAGTGAAGAGTGAAGTGAAGTGAAGTGAAGAGTGAAGTGAAGTGAAGAGTGAAGTGAAGTGAAGTGAAGAGTGAAGTGAAGTGAAGAGTGAAGTGAAGAGTGAAGTGAAGTGAAGAGTGAAGTGAAGTGAAGGGTGAAGTGAATTTGGAGTAAAGTAAAGAGTGAAGTGAAGTGAAGAGTGAAGTGAAGTGAAGAGTGAAGTGAAGTGAAGAGTGAAGTGAAGTGAGGAGTGAAAGTGAAGAGTGAAGTGAAGTGAAGAGTGAAGTGAAGTGAGAGGTGAAGTGAAGTGAAGAGTGAATTGAAGGTGAAGAGTGAAGTGAAGTGAAGAGTGAAGTGAAGTGAAGAGTGAAGTGAAGTGAAGAGTGAAGTGAAGTGAGAGTGAAGTGAAGAGTGAAGTGAAGTGAAGTGAAGAGTAAAGGTGAAGTGAAGAGTGAAGTGAAGTGAAGAGTGAAGTGACGTGAAGAGTGAAGTTAAGTGAGGAGTGAAGTAAAGTGAAGAAGTGAAGTGAAGTGAAGAAGTGAAGTGAAGTGATGACGTGAAGTGAAGAGTGAAGTGAAGTGAAGAGTGAAGTGAAGTGAAGAAGCTGAAGTAAGGTGAAGAGTGAAGTGAAGTGAAGAGTGAAGTGATTTGAAGAGTGAAGTGAAGTGAAGAGTGAAGTGAAGTGAAGTGAAGAGTGAAGTGAAGTGAAGAGTGGAAGTGAAGTGAAGTGAAGAGTGAGAAGTGAAGTGAAGTGAAGAGTGAAGTGAAGTGAAGAGTGAAGTGAAGTGAAGTGAAGACGTGAAGTAAAGTGAAGAGTGAAGTGAAGTGAAGTGACGAGTGAAGTGAAGTGAAGAGTGAAGTGAAGAGTGAAGTGAAGTGAAGAGTGAAGTGAAGTGAAGGGTGAAGTGAATTTGGAGTAAAGTAAAGAGTGAAGTGAAGTGAAGAGTGAAGTGAAGTGAAGAGTGAAGTGAAGTGAAGAGTGAAGTGAAGTGAAGAGTGAAGTGAGTGAGGAGTGAAGTGAAGAGTGAAGTGAAGTGAAGAGTGAAGTGAAGTGAGAGGGTGAAGTGAAGTGAAGAGTGAATTGAAGTGAAGAGTGCAGTGAAGTGAAGAGTGAAGTGAAGTGAAGAGTGAAGTGAAGTGAAGAGTGAAGTGAAGTGAAGAGTGAAGTGAAGTGAAGAGTGAAGTGAAGAGTGAAGTGCAGTGACGTGAAGAGAAAGTGAAGTGAAGAGTGAAGTGACGTGAAGAGTGAAGTGAAGTGAAGAGTGAAGTGAGTGAGGAGTGAGTGAAGTGAAGAGTGAAGTGAAGTGAAGAGTGAAGTGAAGTGATGAGTGAAGGGAAGTGAAGAGTAAAGTGACTGTGAAGAGTGAGTGAAGTGAAGAGTGAAATGAAGTGAAGAGTGAAGTGAAGTGAAGAGTGAAGTGAAGTGAAGAGTGAAGTGAAGAGAAGAGTGAAGTGAAGTGAAGAGTGAAGTGAGTGAAGAGTGAAGTGAAGTGAAGAGTGAAAGTGAGTGAAGTGAAGAGTGAAGTGAAGTGAAGAGTGAAGTGGAAGTGAAGAGTGAACGTGACGTTGAAGAGTGAAGTGAAGTGAAGAGTGACGTGAAGTGAAGAGTGAAGTGAAGTGCAAGAGTGAAGTGAGTGAGTGAAGAGTGACGTGAAGTGAAGAGTGAAGTGAAGTGAAGGGTGAAGTGAATTTGGAGTAAAGTAAAGGGTGAAGTGAAGTGAAGAGTGAAGTGAAGTGAGGAGTGAAGTGAAGGGAAGAGTGAAGTGAAGTGAAGAGTGAACGTGAAGTGAAGAGTGAAGTGAAGTGAAGAGTGAAGTGAAGTGATGAGTGAAGTGAAGAGGTGAAGTGAAGAGTGATGTGGAGTGAAGATTGGGGTGAAGTGAAGTGAAGAAGTGAAGTGTTGTGATGAGTGAAGTGAATTGAGGAGATGAAGTGAAGTGAAGAGTGAAGTGAAGTAAGAGTGAAGTAAAGTGAAGTGAAGAGTGAAGTGACGTGAAGAGTGGAGTGAAGTGAAGAGTGAAGTGAAGTGAGGAGTGAAGTGAAGAGTGAAGTGACGTGAAGAGTGAAGTGAAGTGAGTAGTGAAGTGAAGTGAAGAGTGAATTGAAGTGATGAGTTAAGTGAAGTGAAGAGTGAAGTGAAGTGAAGAGTGAAGTGAAGTGAGGAGTGAAGTGAAGTGAAGAGTGAAAGTGAGTGAAGAGTGAAGGTGAAGTGATGAGTGAAGGGAAGTGAAGAGTAAAGTGATGCTGAAGAGTGAAGTGAAGTGAAGAGTGAAATGGAGTGAAGACGGTGAAGTGAAGTGAAGAGTGAAGTGAAGTGAAGAGTGAAGTGAAGAGAAGAGTGAAGTGAAGTGAATAGTGAAGTGGAGTGAAGAGTGAAGTGAAGTGAAGAGTGAAGTGAAGTGAAGTGAAGAGTGAAGTGAAGTGAAGAGTGAAGTAAGTGAAGAGTGAAGTGAAGTGAAGAGTGAAGTGATTTGACGAGAGAAGTGAAGTGAAGAGTGAAGTGAAGTGAAGAGTGAAGTGAAGTGAAGAGTGAAGTGAAGTGAAGTGAAGAGTGAGTGAAGTGAAGTGAAGAGTGAAGTGAAGTGAAGAGTGAAGTGAAGTGAAGTGAAGAGTGAAGTAAGTGAAGAGTGAAGTGAAGTGAAGTGAAGAGTGAAGTGAAGTGAAGAGTGAAGTGAAGAGTGAAGTGAAGTGAAGAGTGAAAGTGAAGTGAAGGGTGAAGTGAATTTGGAGTAAAGTAAAGAGTGAAGTGAAGTGAAGAGTGAAGTGAAGTGAAGAGTGAAGTGAAGTGAAGAGTGAAGTGAAGTGAAGAGTGAAGTGAAGTGAGGAGTGAAGTGAAGAGTGAAGTGAAGTGAAGCGTGAAGTGAAGTGAGAGGTGAAGTGAAGTGAAGAGTGAATTGAAGTGAAGAGTGAAGTGAAGTGAAGAAGTGAAGTGAAGTGAAGAGTGAAGTGAAGTGAAGAGTGGAGTGAAGTGAAGAGTGAGTGAAGTGAGGAGTGAAGTGAAGAGTGAAGTGAAGTGAAGAGTGAAGTGAAGTGAGTAGTGAAGTGAAGTGAAGAGTGAATTGAAGTGATGAGTTAAGTGAAGTGAAGAGTGAAGTGAAGTGAAGAGTGAAGTGAAGTGAGGAGTGAAGTGAAGTGAAGAGTGAAGTGACAGTGAAGAGTGAAGCTGAAGTGATGAGTGAAGGGAAGTTGAAGAGTAAAGTGATGTGAAGAGTGAAGTGAAGTGAAGAGTGAAATGGAGGTGAAGGTGAAGTGAAGTGAAGAGTGAAGTGAAGTGAAGAGTGAAGTGAAGAGAAGAGTGAAGTGAAGTGATAGTGAAGTGGAGTGAAGAGTGAAGTGAAGTGAAGAGTGAAGTGAAGTGAAGTGAAGAGTGAAGTGAAGTGAAGAGTGAAGTAAGGTGAAGAGTGAAGTGAAGTGAAGAAGTGAAGTGATTTGAAGAGTGAAGTGAAGTGAAGAGTGAAGTGAAGTGAAGATGTAGTGAAGAGTGAAGTGAAGTGAAGAGTGAGAGTGAAGTGAAGAGTGAGAGTGAAGTGAAGTGAAGAGGTGAAGTGAAGTGAAGAGTGAAGTGAAGTGAAGTGAAGAGTGAAGTAGAAGTGAAGAGTGAAGTGAAGTGAAGTGAAGAGTGAAGTGAAGTGAAGAGTGAAGTGAAGAGTGAAGTGAAGTGAAGAAGTGAAGAGTGAAGTGAAGGGTGAAGTGAATTTGGAGTAAAGTAAAGAGTGAAGTGAAGTGAAGAGTGAAGTGAAGTGAAGAGTGAAGTGAAGTGAAGAGTGAAGTGGAAGTGAAGAGTGAAGTGAAGTGGAGGAGTGAAGTGAAGAGTGAAGTGAAGTGAAGAGTGAAGTGAAGTGAGAGGTGAAGTGAAGTGAAGACGTGAATTGAAGTGAAGAGCTGAAGTGAAGTGAAGACGTGAAGTGAACGTGAAGAGTGAAGTGAAGTGAAGAGTGAAGTGAAGTGAAGAGTGAAGTGAAGAGTGAAGTGAAGGAGTGAAGTGAAGTGAAGTGAAGAGTAAAGTGAAGTGAAGAGTGAAGTGAAGTGAAGAGTGAAGTGAAGTGAAGAGTGAAGTGAAGTGAGAGGTGCTGAAGTGAAGTGAAGGAGTGAATTGAAGTGAAGAGTGAAGTGAAGTGAAGAGTGAAGTGAAGTGAAGAGTGAAGTGAAGTGAAGAGTGAAGTGAAGTGAAGAGTGAAGTGAAGAAAGAGTGAAGTGAAGTGAAGTGAAGAGTAAAGTGAAGTGAAGAGTGAAGTGAAGTGAAGAGTGAAGTGAAGTGAAGAGTGAAGTGAAGTGAGGAGTGAAGTGAAGTGAAGAGTGAAGTGAAGTGAAGAGTGAAGTGAAGTGAAGAGTGAACGTGAAGTGAAGAGTGAAGTGAAGTGAAGGGTGAAGTGAATTTGGAGTAAAGTAAAGGGTGAAGTGAAGTGAAGAGTGACGTGAAGTGAGGAGTGAAGTGAAGGGAAGAGTGAAGCTGAAGTGAAGAGTGAAGTGACAGTGAAGAGTGAAGTGACAGTGAAGAGTGAAGTGAAGTGATGAGTGAAGTGAAGAGTGAAGTGAAGAGTGATGTGGAGTGAAGATTGGGGTGAAGTGAAGTGAAAGAGTGAAGTGTTGTGATGAGTGAAGTGAATTGAGGAGTGACGTGAAGTGAAGACGTGAAGTGAAGTAAAGAGTGAAGTAAAGTGAAGTGAAGAGTGAAGTGAAGTGAAGAGTGGAGTGAGTGAAGAGTGAAGTGAAGTGAGGAGTGAAGTGAAGAGTGAAGTGAAGTCGAAGAGTGAAGTGAAGTGAGCTCAGTCTAAGTGAAGCAGTGAAGAGTGAATTGAAGTGATGAGTTAAGTGAAGATGAGAGAGTGAAGCTGAGTGCAGATTTGAAGTGAATCCTATCCTCTATCCTACATTATCCGAGTTAAGTGAACACGTTGAAGTCAAGATCTGAACGCTGCAGTAGATCGACGTCGAATGGAACCTCTGCAAGAGCTAAATCCTGATGCCTATCCCTATCCTCATGCCTCCTAGTTAACGAGTGCAATGCCTAGTGAAGAGTGAACGTGAGTGAATCCGTATCCTAGAAGCTGAAGAGTGCCGTGAAGACTAGACGTTCCTTGACTATCCTAGTCAAGTGAGCGTGAAGAGTGAAGTGAAGTGAAGAGTGAAGTGAAGTGAAGTGAAGAGTGAAGTGAAGTGAAGAGTGAAGTAAGGTGAAGAGAGTGACGAAGTGAAGTGACGAGTGGAAGTGATTTGAAGGTGAAGCAGAAGTGGCAGAGTGAGTGAAGTGAAGAAGTGACGTGAACGTGAAGAGTGAAGTGAAGTGACAGATCCACTACGCTATCTATCCTCTATCCTATCCTATCCTCCTATCCATCTATCCTATCCTCAATCCTCTCTATCCTCCTATCCTCTATCCTATCTATCCTATCCTTCTATCCTATCCTATCCTCTATCCAATCCTATCCTATCCTCTATCCTATCCTTATCCTCTAATCCTATCCTATTCCTATCCTATCCTATCCTATCCTATCCTACCTCTATCCTCTACTCCATATAATCCTATCCTATCCTCTATCCTATCCTATCTCTACTATCCTATCCTCTATCCTATCCTATCCTCTATCCTATCCTATCCTATCCTATCCAAATACTACCTCCTCTATCCTATCCTATCCTCTATCCTATCCTATCCTCTATCCTATCCTAATCCTCTATCCTATCCTATCCTCTATCCCTATCCTATCCTCTATCACTATCCTATCCTCTATCCTATCCTATCCCTCCTATCCTATCCTCTATCCTATCCATCTCATCCTCTATCCTATCCCTATCCTATACCCTATCCTATCCTCTAACTATCCTATCCTCTATCCTATCCTATACTCTATCCTATCCTATCTCTATCCTATACTATCCTCTATCCAATCCTATCCTCTATCCTATCTATCCTCTATCCTATCCTATCCTCTATCCTATCCTATCCTATCCTCCTATCCTATCTCTATCCTCTATCCTATCCCTCTATCCTATCCTATCCTATCCTCTACCCTATCCTATCCTCTATCCTATCCTATCCTCCTATCCTATCCCTATCCTCTATCCTATCCTATCTCTCTATCCAATCCTATCCTCTATCCTATCCTATCCTCTAATCCTACTCCTATCATCTATCCTGTCCTATCCTCTACCCTATCATATCCTCTATCCTATCCTATCCTCTATCCATGCTATCCTCTATCCTATCCTATCCTCTATCCTATCCTATCCTCTATCCTATCCTCTCCTCTATCCTATCCTATCCTCTATCCTATGCTATCCTCTATCCTATCCTATCCTCTATCCTATCCTATCCTATCCTCTATCCTATAATATCCTCTATCCTATCCTATCCTCTATC
>NW_027489267.1:0-61505 GCF_050948215.1 Halictus rubicundus | reverse complement strand
GATTGAGGAAAGGATAGGATAGAGGATAGGATAGGATAGAGGATAGGATGGGACAGAGGATAGGATAGGATAGAGGATAGGATAGAGGATAGGATAGAGGATAGGATAGGATAGAGGATAGGATAGGATAGAGGATAGGATAGGATAGAGGATAGGATAGGATAGAGGATAGGATAGGATAGTGGATAGGATAGGATAGAGGATAGGATAGGATAGAGTATAGGATAAGGTAGAGGATAGGATAGGATAGACGATATAATAGGATAGGGGATAGTATAGGATAGAGGATAGGATAAAGGATAGGATAGGATAAAGGATAGGATAGGATAGAGGATAGGATAGGATAGAGGATAGGATAGGATAGAGGATAGGATAGGATAGAGGATAGGATAGGTAATTGGATAGGATAGGATAAAGGATAGGATTGGATAGAGGATAGGATAGGATAGAGGATAGGATAGGATAGAGGATAGGATAGGATAGGATAGAGGATAGGATAGGATAGAGGATTGGATAGGATTGCGGAAAGGAAAGGATAGAGGATAGGATAGGATAGATGACAGGATAGGAAAGAGGATAGGATAGGATAGATGATAGGATAGGATAGAGGATAGGATAGGACAGCAGATAGGATAGGATAGAGGATAGGATGGGATAGAGGATAGGATAGAGGATATTATAGGATAGAGGATAGGATAGGATAGAGGATAGGATAGGATAGACGATAGGATAGGATAGAGGATAGGATAGGATACAGGATAGGATAGGATAGAGGATAGGATAAGGTAGAGGATAGGATAGGATAGACGATATAATAGGATAGGGGATAGTATATTATAGAGGATAGGATAAAGGATAGGATAGAATAGAGGATAGGATAGGATAAAGGATAGGATAGGATAGAGGATAGGATAGGATAGGATAGAGGATAGGATAGAGGATAGGATAGAGGATAGGATAGGATAGAGGATCGGATAGAGGATAGGATAGGATAGAGGATAGGATAGGATAGAGGATAGGATAGGATAGAGGATAGGATAGGATAGAGGATAGGATAGGATAGAGGATAGGATAGGATAGAGGATAGGATAGGATAGAGGATAGGATAGGATAGACGATAGGATAGGATAGAGGATAGGATAGGATACAGGATAGGATAGGATAGAGGATAGGATAGGATAGAGGATAGGATAGGTAATTGGATAGGATAGAGGATAGGATAAGGTAGAGGATAGTATAGGATAGAGGATAGGATAGGATAGAGGATAGGATAGGATAGAGGATAGGATAGGATAGAGGATAGGATAGGATAGAGGATAGGATAGGATAGAGGATAGGATAAGGTAGAGGATAGGATAGGATAGACGATATAATAGGATAGGGGATAGTATAGGATAGAGGATAGGATAAAGGATAGGATAGAATAGAGGATAGGATAGGATAAAGGATAGGATATGATAGAGGATAGGATAGGATAGGATAGAGGATAGGATAGAGGATAGGATAGAGGATAGGATAGGATAGAGGATCGGATAGAGGATAGGATAGGATAGAGGATAGGATAGGATAGAGGATAGGATAGGATAGGATAGAGGATATGATAGGATTGAGGATAGGATAGGATAGAGGATAGGATAGGATAGAGGATAGGATAGGATAGAGGATAGGATAGGATAGAGGATAGGATAGGATAGGATAGAGGATAGGATAGGATTGAGGATAGGATAGAGGATAGGATAGGATAGAGGATAGGATAGGATAGAGGATAGGATAGGATAGAGGATAGGATAGGATAGAGGATAGGATAGGATAGAGGATAGGATAGGATAGAGGATAGGATAGGATAGAGGATAGGATAGGATAGAGGATAGGATAGGATAGAGGATAGGATAGGATAGAGGATAGGATAGGATAGAGGATAGGATAGGTAATTGGATAGGATAGGATAAAGGATAGGATTGGATAGAGGATAGGATAGGATAGAGGATAGGATAGGATAGAGGATAGGATAGGATAGGATAGAGGATAGGATAGGATAGAGGATAGGAATAGGATAGAGGATAGGATAGGATAGGATAGAGGATAGGATAGGATAGAGGATAGGATAGGATTGCGGAAAGGATAGGATAGAGGATAGGATAGGATAGATGACAGGATAGGAAAGAGGATAGGATAGGATAGAGGATAGGATAGGATAGAGGATAGGATAGGTAATTGGATAGGATAGCGGATAGGATAAGGTAGAGGATAGTATAGGATAGAGGATAGGATAGGATAGAGGATAGGATAGGATTAAGGATAGGATAGGATAGAGGATAGGATAGGATAGAGGATAGGATAGGATAGAGGATAGGATAGGATAGAGGATAGGATAGGATAGAGGATAGGATAGGATAGAGGATAGGATAGGATAGAGGATAGGATAGTATAGAGGATAGGATAGGATAGAGGATAGGATAGGATAGAGGATAGGATAGGATAGAGGATAGGATAGGATAGAGGATAGGATAGGATAGAGGATAGGATAGGATAGAGGATAGGATAAGGTAGAGGATAGGATAGGATAGACGATATAATAGGATAGGGGATAGTATAGGATAGAGGATAGGATAAAGGATAGGATAGAATAGAGGATAGGATAGGATAAAGGATAGGATAGGATAGAGGATAGGATAGGATAGGATAGAGGATAGGATAGAGGATAGGATAGGATAGAGGATCGGATAGAGGATAGGATAGGATAGAGGATAGGATAGGATAGAAGGATAGGATAGGATAGAGGATAGGATAGGTAATTGGATAGGATAGGATAAAGGATAGGATTGGATAGAGGATAGGATAGGATAGAGGATAGGATAGGATAGAGGATAGGATAGGATAGGATAGAGGATAGGATAGGATTGCGGAAAGGATAGGATAGAGGATAGGATAGGATAGATGACAGGATAGGAAAGAGGATAGGATAGGATTAAGGATAGGATAGGATAGGGGATAGGATAGGATAGAGGATAGGATAGGATAGAGGATAGGATAGGATAGAGGATAGGATAGAGGATAGGATGGGATAGAGGATAGGATAGAGGATAGGATAGAGGATAGGATAGGATAGAGGATAGGATAGGATAGAGTATAGGATAAGGTAGAGGATAGGATAGGATAGACGATATAATAGGATAGGGGATAGTATAGGATAGAGGATAGGATAAAGGATAGGATAGAATAGAGGATAGGATAGGATAAAGGATAGGATAGGATAGAGGATAGGATAGGATAGGATAGGATAGAGGATAGGATAGAGGATAGGATAGAGGATAGGATAGGATAGAGGATAGGATAGGATAGAGGATAGGATAGGATAGAGGATAGGATAGGATAGGATAGAGGATAGGATAGAATAGAGGATAGGATAGGATAGAGGATAGGATAGGATAGAGGATAGGATAGGATAGAGGATAGGATAGGATAGAGGATAGGATAGGATAGGATAGAGGATATAATAGGATTGAGGAAAGGATAGGATAGAGGATAGGATAGGATAGAGGATAGGATAGGATAGAGGATAGGATAGGATAGAGGATAGGATAGGATAGAGGATAGGATGTTACAGAGGATAGGATAGGATAGAGGAGTGGTTTGAGGATAGGATAGGATAGAGGATAGGATAGGATAGAGGATAGGATAGGATAGAGGATAGGATAGGATAGAGGATAGGATAGGATAGAGGATAGGATAGGATAGAGGATAGGATAGGATAGAGGATAGGATGGGATAGATGATAGGATAGAGGATAGGATAGAGGATGGGATAGGATAGAGGATAGGATAGGATAGAGGATAGGATAGGATAGAGTATAGGATAAGGTAGAGGATAGGATAGGATAGACGATATAATAGGATAGGGGATAGTATAGGATAGAGGATAGGATAGAGGATAGGATAGGATAGAGGATAGGATAGGATAGAGGATAGGATAGGATAGAGGATAGGATAGGATAGAGGATAGGATAGGATAGAGGATAGGATAGGATAGAGGATAGGATAGGATAGAGGATAGGATAGGTAATTGGATAGGATAGAGGATAGGATAAGGTAGAGGATAGTATAGGATAGAGGATAGGATAGGATACAGGATAGGATAGGATAAAGAAGAGGATAGGATAGAGGATAGGATAGGATAGAGGATAGGATAGGATAGCGGATAGGATAGGATAGAGGATAGGATAGGATAGAGGATAGGATGGGATAGAGGATAGGATAGAGGATAGGATAGAGGATAGGATAGGATAGAGGATAGGATAGGATAAAGGATAGGATAGGATAGAGGATAGGATAGGATAGAGGATAGGATAGAGGATAGGATAGAGGATAGGATACGATAGAGGATCGGATAGAGGATAGGATAGGATAGAGGAAAGGATAGCATAGAGGATAGGATACGTAATTGGATAGGATAGAGGATAGGATAAGGTAGAGGATAGGATAGGATAGAGGATAGGATAGGATTAAGGATAGGATAGGATAGGGGATAGGATAGGATAGAGGATAGGATAGGATAGAGGATAGGATAGGATAGAGGATAGGATAGGATAGAGGATAGGATGGGATAGAGGATAGGATAGAGGATAGGATAGGATAGAGGATAGGATAGGATAGAGGAAGGATAGGATAGGATAGGATAGGATAGGATAGGAGGATAGGATAGGATAGAGAGGATAGGATAGGATAGAGGATAGGATAGGATAGAGGATAGGATAGGATAGAGGATAGGATAGGATAGAGGATAGGATAGGATAGAGGATAGGATAGGATAGAGGATAGGATAGGATAGAGGATAGGATAGGATAGAGGATAGGATAGGATAGAGGATAGGATAGGATAGAGGATAGGATAGGATAGAGGATAGGATAGGATAGAGGATAGGATAGGATAGAGGATAGGATAGGATAGAGGATAGGATAGGATAGAGGATAGGATAGGATAGAGGATAGGATAGGATAGAGGATAGGATAGGATAGAGGATAGGATAGGATAGAGGATAGGATAGGATAGAGGATAGGATAGGATAGAGGATAGGATAGGATAGAGGATAGGATAGGATAGACGATGGGATAGGTAATTAGATAGGATAGAGGATAGGATAAGGTAGAGGATAGTATAGGGTAGAGGATAGGATAGGATAGAGGATAGGATAGGATACAGGATAGGATAGGATAGAGGATAGGATAGGATAGAGGATAGGATAGGATAGAGGATCGGATAGAGGATAGGATAGGATAGAGGATAGGATAGGATAGAGGATAGGATAGGTAATTGGATAGGATAGGATAAAGGATAGGATTGGATAGAGGATAGGATAGGATAGAGGATAGGATAGGATAGAGGATAGGATAGGATAGGATAGAGGATAGGATAGGATAGAGGATAGGATAGGATTGCGGAAAGGATAGGATAGAGGATAGGATAGGATAGATGACAGGATAGGAAAGAGGATAGGATAGGATAGATGATAGGATAGGATAGAGGATAGGATAGGACAGAGGATAGGATAGGATAGAGGATAGGATGGGATAGAGGATAGGATAGAGGATATTATAGGATAGAGGATAGGATAGGATAGAGGATAGGATAGGATAGACGATAGGATAGGATAGAGGATAGGATAGGATACAGGATAGGATAGGATAGAGGATAGGATAAGGTAGAGGATAGGATAGGATAGACGATATAATAGGATAGGGGATAGTATATTATAGAGGATAGGATAAAGGATAGGATAGAATAGAGGATAGGATAGGATAAAGGATAGGATAGGATAGAGGATAGGATAGGATAGGATAGAGGATAGGATAGAGGATAGGATAGAGGATAGGATAGGATAGAGGATCGGATAGAGGATAGGATAGGATAGAGGATAGGATAGGATAGAGGATAGGATAGGATAGAGGATAGGATAGGATAGAGGATAGGATAGGATAGAGGATAGGATAGGATAGAGGATAGGATAGGATAGAGGATAGGATAGGATAGAGGATAGGATAGGATAGAGGATAGGATAGGATAGAGGATAGGATAGGATAGAGGATAGGATAAGGTAGAGGATAGGATAGGATAGACGATATAATAGGATAGGGGATAGTATAGGATAGAGGATAGGATAAAGGATAGGATAGAATAGAGGATAGGATAGGATAAAGGATAGGATAGGATAGAGGATAGGATAGGATAGGATAGAGGATAGGATAGAGGATAGGATAGAGGATAGGATAGGATAGAGGATCGGATAGAGGATAGGATAGGATAGAGGATAGGATAGGATAGAGGATAGGATAGGATAGAGGATAGGATAGGTAATTGGATAGGATAGGATAAAGGATAGGATTGGATAGAGGATAGGATAGGATAGAGGATAGGATAGGATAGAGGATAGGATAGGAAAGGATAGAGGATAGGATAGGATAGAGGATAGGATAGGATTGCGGAAAGGATAGGATAGAGGATAGGATAGGATAGATGACAGGATAGGAAAGAGGATAGGATAGGATTAAGGATAGGATAGGATAGGGGATAGGATAGGATAGAGGATAGGATAGGATAGAGGATAGGATAGGATAGAGGATAGGATAGGATAGAGGATAGGATGGGATAGAGGATAGGATAGAGGATAGGATAGAGGATAGGATAGGATAGAGGATAGGATAGGATAGAGGATAGGATAGGATAGAGTATAGGATAAGGTAGAGGATAGGATAGGATAGACGATATAATAGGATAGGGGATAGTATAGGATAGAGGATAGGATAAAGGATAGGATAGAATAGAGGATAGGATAGGATAAAGGATAGGATAGGATAGAGGATAGGATAGGATAGGATAGGATAGAGGATAGGATAGAGGATAGGATAGAGGATAGGATAGGATAGAGGATAGGATAGGATAGAGGATAGGATAGGATAGAGGATAGGATAGGATAGGATAGAGGATAGGATAGAATAGAGGATAGGATAGGATAGAGGATAGGATAGGATAGAGGATAGGATAGGATAGAGGATAGGATAGGATAGAGGATAGGATAGGATAGGATAGAGGATATAATAGGATTGAGGAAAGGATAGGATAGAGGATAGGATAGGATAGAGGATAGGATAGGATAGAGGATAGGATAGGATAGAGGATAGGATGTTACAGAGGATAGGATAGGATAGAGGAGAGGATTGAGGATAGGATAGGATAGAGGATAGGATAGGATAGAGGATAGGATAGGATAGAGGATAGGATAGGATAGAGGATAGGATAGGATAGAGGATAGGATAGGATAGAGGATAGGATAGGATAGAGGATAGGATAGGATAGAGGATAGGATGGGATAGATGATAGGATAGAGG
The DNA here is from genome assembly GCF_050948215.1 of Halictus rubicundus. Classification (NCBI taxonomy): domain Eukaryota; kingdom Metazoa; phylum Arthropoda; class Insecta; order Hymenoptera; family Halictidae; genus Halictus; species Halictus rubicundus. Next base: position 54,124 of record NW_027489267.1, on the reverse strand, counting down.
ATAGGATAGAGGATGGGATAGGATAGAGGATAGGATAGGATAGAGGATAGGATAGGATAGAGGATAGGATAGGATAGAGGATAGGATAGGATAGAGGATAGGATAGGATAGAGGATAGGATAGGATAGAGGATAGGATAGGATAGAGGATAGGATAGGATAGAGGATAGGATAGGATAGAGGATAGGATAGGATAGAGGATAGGATAGGATAGAGGATAGGATAGGATAGAGGATAGGATAGGATAGAGGATAGGATAGGATAGACGATGGGATAGGTAATTAGATAGGATAGAGGATAGGATAAGGTAGAGGATAGTATAGGGTAGAGGATAGGATAGGATAGAGGATAGGATAGGATACAGGATAGGATAGGATAGAGGATAGGATAGGATAGAGGATAGGATAGGATAGAGGATCGGATAGAGGATAGGATAGGATAGAGGATAGGATAGGATAGAGGATAGGATAGGTAATTGGATAGGATAGGATAAAGGATAGGATTGGATAGAGGATAGGATAGGATAGAGGATAGGATAGGATAGAGGATAGGATAGGATAGGATAGAGGATAGGATAGGATAGAGGATAGGATAGGATTGCGGAAAGGATAGGATAGAGGATAGGATAGGATGGATGACAGGATAGGAAAGAGGATAGGATAGGATAGATGATAGGATAGGATAGAGGATAGGATAGGATAGAGGATAGGATAGGATAGAGGATAGGATAGGATAGAGGATAGGATAGGATAGACGATGGGATAGGTAATTAGATAGGATAGAGGATAGGATAAGGTAGAGGATAGTATAGGGTAGAGGATAGGATAGGATAGAGGATAGGATAGGATACAGGATAGGATAGGATAGAGGATAGGATAGGATAGAGGATAGGATAGGATAGAGGATCGGATAGAGGATAGGATAGGATAGAGGATAGGATAGGATAGAGGATAGGATAGGTAATTGGATAGGATAGGATAAAGGATAGGATTGGATAGAGGATAGGATAGGATAGAGGATAGGATAGGATAGAGGATAGGATAGGATAGGATAGAGGATAGGATAGGATAGAGGATAGGATAGGATTGCGGAAAGGATAGGATAGAGGATAGGATAGGATAGATGACAGGATAGGAAAGAGGATAGGATAGGATAGATGATAGGATAGGATAGAGGATAGGATAGGACAGAGGATAGGATAGGATAGAGGATAGGATGGGATAGAGGATAGGATAGAGGATATTATAGGATAGAGGATAGGATAGGATAGAGGATAGGATAGGATAGACGATAGGATAGGATAGAGGATAGGATAGGATACAGGATAGGATAGGATAGAGGATAGGATAAGGTAGAGGATAGGATAGGATAGACGATATAATAGGATAGGGGATAGTATATTATAGAGGATAGGATAAAGGATAGGATAGAATAGAGGATAGGATAGGATAAAGGATAGGATAGGATAGAGGATAGGATAGGATAGGATAGAGGATAGGATAGAGGATAGGATAGAGGGTAGGATAGGATAGAGGATCGGATAGAGGATAGGATAGGATAGAGGATAGGATAGGATAGAGGATAGGATAGGATAGAGGATAGGATAGGATAGAGGATAGGATAGGATAGAGGATAGGATAGGATAGAGGATAGGATAGGATAGAGGATAGGATAGGATAGAGGATAGGATAGGATAGAGGATAGGATAGGATAGAGGATAGGATAGGATAGAGGATAGGATAAGGTAGAGGATAGGATAGGATAGACGATATAATAGGATAGGGGATAGTATAGGATAGTGGATAGGATAAAGGATAGGATAGAATAGAGGATAGGATAGGATAAAGGATAGGATAGGATAGAGGATAGGATAGGATAGGATAGAGGATAGGATAGAGGATAGGATAGAGGATAGGATAGGATAGAGGATCGGATAGAGGATAGGATAGGATAGAGGATAGGATAGGATAGAGGATAGGATAGGATAGAGGATAGGATAGGTAATTGGATAGGATAGGATAAAGGATAGGATTGGATAGAGGATAGGATAGGATAGAGGATAGGATAGGATAGAGGATAGGATAGGATAGGATAGAGGATAGGATAGGATTGCGGAAAGGATAGGATAGAGGATAGGATAGGATAGATGACAGGATAGGAAAGAGGATAGGATAGGATTAAGGATAGGATAGGATAGGGGATAGGATAGGATAGAGGATAGGATAGGATAGAGGATAGGATAGGATAGAGGATAGGATAGGATAGAGGATAGGATGGGATAGAGGATAGGATAGAGGATAGGATAGAGGATAGGATAGGATAGAGGATAGGATAGGATAGAGGATAGGATAGGATAGAGTATAGGATAAGGTAGAGGATAGGATAGGATAGACGATATAATAGGATAGGGGATAGTATAGGATAGAGGATAGGATAAAGGATAGGATAGAATAGAGGATAGGATAGGATAAAGGATAGGATAGGATAGAGGATAGGATAGGATAGGATAGGATAGAGGATAGGATAGAGGATAGGATAGAGGATAGGATAGGATAGAGGATAGGATAGGATAGAGGATAGGATAGGATAGAGGATAGGATAGGATAGAGGATAGGATAGGATAGGATAGAGGATAGGATAGAATAGAGGATAGGATAGGATAGAGGATAGGATAGGATAGAGGATAGGATAGGATAGAGGATAGGATAGGATAGAGGATAGGATAGGATAGGATAGAGGATATAATAGGATTGAGGAAAGGATAGGATAGAGGATAGGATAGGATAGAGGATAGGATAGGATAGAGGATAGGATAGGATAGAGGATAGGATGTTACAGAGGATAGGATAGGATAGAGGAGAGGATTGAGGATAGGATAGGATAGAGGATAGGATAGGATAGAGGATAGGATAGGATAGAGGATAGGATAGGATAGAGGATAGGATAGGATAGAGGATAGGATAGGATAGAGGATAGGATAGGATAGAGGATAGGATAGGATAGAGGATAGGATGGGATAGATGATAGGATAGAGGATAGGATAGAGGATGGGATAGGATAGAGGATAGGATAGGATAGAGGATAGGATAGGATAGAGTATAGGATCAGGTAGAGGATAGGATAGGATAGACGATATAATAGGATAGGGGATAGTATAGGATAGAGGATAGGATAGAGGATAGGATAGGATAGAGGATAGGATAGGATAGAGGATAGGATAGGATAGAGGATAGGATAGGATAGAGGATAGGATGTTACAGAGGATAGGCTAGGATAGAGGAGAGGATTGAGGATAGGATAGGATAGAGGATAGGATAGGATAGAGGATAGGATAGGATAGAGGATAGGATAGGATAGAGGATAGGATAGGATAGAGGATAGGATAGGATAGAGGATAGGATAGGATAGAGGATAGGATAGGATAGAGGATAGGATAGGATAGAGGATAGGATAGGATAGAGGATAGGATAGGATAGAGGATAGGATAGGATAGAGGATAGGATAGGATAGAGGATAGGATAGGATAGAGGATAGGATAGGATAGAGGATAGGATAGGATAGAGGATAGGATGGGATAGATGATAGGATAGAGGATAGGATAGAGGATGGGATAGGATAGAGGATAGGATAGGATAGAGGATAGGATAGGATAGAGTATAGGATAAGGTAGAGGATAGGATAGGATAGACGATATAATAGGATAGGGGATAGTATAGGATAGAGGATAGGATAGAATAGAGGATAGGATAGGATAAAGGATAGGATAGGATATAGGATAGGATAGGATAGGATAGAGGATAGGATAGGATAGGATAGAGGATAGGATAGGATAGAGGATAGGATAGGATAGGGGATAGGATAGGATAGAGGATAGGATAGGATAGAGGATAGGATAGCATAGAGGATAGGATAGGATAGAGAATAGGATAGGTAATTGGATAGGATAGGATAAAGGATAGGATTGGATAGAGGATAGGATAGGATAGAGGATAGGATAGGATAGAGGATAGGATAGGATAGGATAGAGGATAGGATAGGATAGAGGATAGGATAGGATTGAGGAAAGGATAGGATAGAGGATAGGATAGGATAGGATAGATGATAGGATAGGAAAGAGGATAGGATAGGATAGATGATAGGATAGGATAGAGGATAGGATAGGACAGAGGATAGTATAGGATAGAGGATAGGATGGGATAGATGATAGGATAGGGGATAGGATAGAGGATGGGATAGGATAGAGGATAGGATAGGATAGAGGATAGGATAGGATAGAGTATAGGATAAGGTAGAGGATAGGATAGGATAGACGATATAATAGGATAGGGGATAGTATAGGATAGAGGATAGGATAGAATAGAGGATAGGATAGGATAAAGGATAGGATAGGATATAGGATAGGATAGGATAGGATAGAGGATAGGATAGGATAGGATAGAGGATAGGATAGGATAGAGGATAGGATAGGATAGAGGATAGGATAGGATAGAGGATAGGATAGGATAGAGGATAGGATAGGATAGAGGATAGGATAGGATAGAGGATAGGATAGGATAGAGAATAGGATAGGTAATTGGATAGGATAGGATAAAGGATAGGATTGGATAGAGGATAGGATAGGATAGAGGATAGGATAGGATAGAGGATAGGATAGGATAGGATAGAGGATAGGATAGGATAGAGGATAGGATAGGATTGAGGAAAGGATAGGATAGAGGATAGGATAGGATAGGATAGATGATAGGATAGGAAAGAGGATAGGATAGGATAGATGATAGGATAGGATAGAGGATAGGATAGGACAGAGGATAGTATAGGATAGAGGATAGGATGGGATAGATGATAGGATAGGGGATAGAATAGGATAGAGAATAGGATAGGATAGAGGATAGGATAGGATAGAGGATAGTATAGGATAGAGGATAGGATAGGATAGAGGATAGGATAGGATAGAGGATAGGATAGGATAGAGGATAGGATAGGATAGAGGATAGGATAGGATAGAGGATAGGATAGGATAGAGGATAGGATAGGATAGAGGATAGGATAGGATAGAGGATAGGATAGGTAATTGGATAGGATAGAGGATAGGATAAGGTAGAGGATAGTATAGGATAGAGGATAGGATAGGATACAGGATAGGATAGGATAAAGAAGAGGATAGGATAGAGGATAGGATAGGATAGAGGATAGGATAGGATAGAGGATAGGATAGGATAGAGGATAGGATAGGATAGAGGATAGGATAGGATAGAGGATAGGATGGGATAGAGGATAGGATAGAGGATAGGATAGAGGATAGGATAGGATAGAGGATAGGATAGGATAAAGGATAGGATAGGATAGAGGATAGGATAGGATTGGATAGAGGATAGGATAGAGGATAGGATAGAGGATAGGATACGATAGAGGATCGGATAGAGGATAGGATAGGATAGAGGAAAGGATAGCATAGAGGATAGGATACGTAATTGGATAGGATAGAGGATAGGATAAGGTAGAGGATAGTATAGGATAGAGGATAGGATAGGATAGAGGATAGGATGTTACAGAGGATAGGATAGGATAGAGGAGAGTATTGAGGATAGGATAGGATAGAGGATAGGATAGGATAGAGGATAGGATAGGATAGAGGATAGGATAGGATAGAGGATAGGATAGGATAGAGGATAGGATAGGATAGAGGATAGGATAGGATAGAGGATAGGATAGGATAGAGGATAGGATAGGATAGAGGATAGGATAGGATAGAGGATAGGATAGGATAGAGGATAGGATAGGATAGAGGATAGGATAGGATAGAGGATAGGATAGGATAGAGGATAGGATAGGATAGAGGATAGGATAGGATAGAGGATAGGATGGGATAGAGGATAGGATAGAGGATAGGATAGAGGATGGGATAGGATAGAGGATAGGATAGGATAGAGGATAGGATAGGATAGAGTATAGGATAAGGTAGAGGATAGGATAGGATAGACGATATAATAGGATAGGGGATAGTATAGGATAGAGGATAGGATAGCATAGAGGATAGGATAGGATAAAGGATAGGATAGGATATAGGATAGGATAGGATAGGATAGAGGATAGGATAGGATAGGATAGAGGATAGGATAGGATAGAGGATAGGATAGGATAGAGGATAGGATAGGATAGAGGATAGGATAGGATAGAGGATAGGATAGGATAGAGGATAGGATAGGATAGAGGATAGGATAGGATAGAGGATAGGATAGGATAGAGGATAGGATAGGATAGAGGATAGGATAGGATAGAGGATAGGATAGGATAGAGGATAGGATAGGATAGAGGATAGGATAGGTAATTGGATAGGATAGGATAAAGGATAGGATTGGATAGAGGATAGGATAGGATAGAGGATAGGATAGGATAGAGGATAGGATAGGATAGGATAGAGGATAGGATAGGATAGAGGATAGGATAGGATTGAGGAAAGGATAGGATAGAGGATAGGATAGGATAGGATAGATGATAGGATAGGAAAGAGGATAGGATAGGATAGATGATAGGATAGGATAGAGGATAGGATAGGACAGAGGATAGTATAGGATAGAGGATAGGATGGGATAGATGATAGGATAGGGGATAGAATAGGATAGAGGATAGGATAGGATAGAGGATAGGATAGGATAGAGGATAGTATAGGATAGAGGATAGGATAGGATAGAGGATAGGATAGGATAGAGGATAGGATAGGATAGAGGATAGGATAGGATAGAGGATAGGATAGGATAGAGGATAGGATAGGATAGAGGATAGGATAGGATAGAGGATAGGATAGGATAGAGGATAGGATAGGATAGAGGATAGGATAGGATAGAGGATAGGATAGGTAATTGGATAGGATAGAGGATAGGATAAGGTAGAGGATAGTATAGGATAGAGGATAGGATAGGATACAGGATAGGATAGGATAAAGAAGAGGATAGGATAGAGGATAGGATAGGATAGAGGATAGGATAGGATAGCGGATAGGATAGGATAGAGGATAGGATAGGATAGAGGATAGGATGGGATAGAGGATAGGATAGAGGATAGGATAGAGGATAGGATAGGATAGAGGATAGGATAGGATAAAGGATAGGATAGGATAGAGGATAGGATAGGATAGAGGATAGGATAGAGGATAGGATAGAGGATAGGATAGAGGATAGGATACGATAGAGGATCGGATAGAGGATAGGATAGGATAGAGGAAAGGATAGCATAGAGGATAGGATACGTAATTGGATAGGATAGAGTATAGGATAAGGTAGAGGATAGGATAGGATAGAGGATAGGATAGGATTAAGGATAGGATAGGATAGGGGATAGGATAGGATAGAGGATAGGATAGGATAGAGGATAGGATAGGATAGAGGATAGGATAGGATAGAGGATAGGATGGGATAGAGGATAGGATAGAGGATAGGATAGGATAGAGGATAGGATAGGATAGAGGATAGGATAGGATAGAGGATAGGATAGGATAGAGGATAGGATAGGATAGAGGATAGGATAGGATAGAGGATAGGATAGGATAGAGGATAGGATAGGATAGAGGATAGGATAGGATAGAGGATAGGATAGGATAGAGGATAGGATAGGATAGAGGATAGGATAGGATAGAGGATAGGATAGGATAGAGGATAGGATAGGATAGAGGATAGGATAGGATAGAGGATAGGATAGGATAGAGGATAGGATAGGATAGAGGATAGGATAGGATAGAGGATAGGATAGGATAGAGGATAGGATAGGATAGAGGATAGGATAGGATAGAGGATAGGATAGGATAGAGGATAGGATAGGATAGAGGATAGGATAGGATAGAGGATAGGATAGGATAGAGGATAGGATAGGATAGAGGATAGGATAGGATAGAGGATAGGATAGGATAGAATATAGGATAGGATAGAGGATAGGATAGGATAGAGGATAGGATAGGATAGACGATGGGATAGGTAATTAGATAGGATAGAGGATAGGATAAGGTAGAGGATAGTATAGGGTAGAGGATAGGATAGGATAGAGGATAGGATAGGATACAGGATAGGATAGGATAGAGGATAGGATAGGATAGAGGATAGGATAGGATAGAGGATCGGATAGAGGATAGGATAGGATAGAGGAAAGGATAGGATAGAGGATAGGATACGTAATTGGATAGGATAGAGGATAGGATAGGATAGAGGAAAGGACAGGATAGAGGATAGGATACGTAATTGGATAGGATAGAGGATAGGATAAGGTAGAGAATAGTATAGGATAGAGGATAGGATAGGATAGAGGATAGGATAGGATAGAGGATAGGATAGGATAGAGGATAGGATAGGATAGAGGATAGGATAGGATAGAGGATAGGATAGGATAGGATAGAGGATAGGATAGGATAGAGGATAGGATAGGATAGAGGATAGGATAGGATAGAGGATATAATAGGATTGAGGAAAGGATAGGATAGAGGATAGGATAGGATAGAGGATAGGATAGGATAAAGGATAGGATAGGATATAGGATAGGATAGGATAGGATGGGATAGAGGATAGGATAGAGGATAGAATAGGATAGAGGATAGGATAGGATAGAGGATAGGATAGGATAGAGGATAGGATAGGATAGAGGATAGGATAGGATAGAGGATAGGATAGGTAATTGGATAGGATAGGGGATAGGATAAGGTAGAGGATAGTATAGGATAGAGGATAGGATAGGATAGAGGATAGGATAGGATAAAGGATAGGATAGGATAGAGGATAGGATAGGATAGAGGATAGGATAGGATAGGATAGAGGATAGGATAGGATAGAGGATCGGATAGATGATAGGATAGGATAGAGGAAAGGATAGGATAGAGGATAGGATACGTAATTGGATAGGATAGAGGATAGGATAAGGTAGATGATAGTATAGGATAGAGGATAGGATAGGATAGAGGATAGGATAGGATAGAGGATAGGATAGGATAGAGGATAGGATAGGATAGAGGATAGGATAGGATAGAGGATAGGATAAGGTAGAGGATAGTATAGGATAGAGGATAGGATAGGATAGAGGATAGGATGTTACAGAGGATAGGATAGGATAGAGGAGAGTATTGAGGATAGGATAGGATAGAGGATAGGATAGGATAGAGGATAGGATAGGATAGAGGATAGGATAGGATAGAGGATAGGATAGGATAGAGGATAGGATAGGATAGAGGATAGGATAGGATAGAGGATAGGATAGGATAGAGGATAGGATAGGATAGAGGATAGGATAGGATAGAGGATAGGATAGGATAGAGGATAGGATAGGATAGAGGATAGGATAGGATAGAGGATAGGATAGGATAGAGGATAGGATAGGATAGAGGATAGGATGGGATAGAGGATGGGGACCTAGGGGATATGGGCTTGGCAGTGGTGACTCGGATCCACTGCTAGGTATGCCACAGTGGTGGCGGTCATATTCCTAAAATCCTCCACGCTCCACCTCCTCGCGGTGGTCCCTGGGCACTCACGACTGTGGGTGGCTAACGGAGCGGGGGGTACGCGGCAGGAAGTAGCCTCGACGATGTGCGAGGCAATGCCGGCGGGATCTTCGGATCCTGGTAGGGGCACCCTTGCCGGTAAGGTTCGCACGGAGGGGCAAAAACTGCCGAGTTGGGACGGGATTTTCGGTGACGGACCAGGGCAAGGCTGGGTGTTTCACAAAATTGACATGGACGGCACAAAGGAAAAGAGTTTAGTTTACGGTGCAGGGGAGGGATACCCCAGTACCGGCGCGACTGTTGGTGGGCGAGCAGGCCACAGCGCGTCGTTATCCAACGACTGCGAGCCGAAGGTGGTGGACCACTGGGCCCCTTCGGAGGTAAATACTACCAGCGAAGCTGTGGTGACGGAAACGTCATCACAGATTTCGGGAGACTCGGACGCGGGCGTGTCGCGCGCGGGAGCCGAGATGCGGGGGGCGGACGGAGCTCCGACGGGGAATCGGCCCCGGCTGGAGCCGTCCGTGGCAGGAGGGGGGCTGCAGACGCGCAGCGGGAGGGTCGTCGGGGGGACCCCTGAGGAGGGCTCCTCGGGGGCGGGTGCTGAGCAGGTGCTCAGCGACCGCGCCGAGAGGGGCCAGCTCCGCAAAATCGCGGAGCTAATGGAGTCCGCGGGGAAGCTGCCGACGGCGCAGCTGGCGGAGGAGGTGGAGGACGCGATGAGACGTGTGGAGGGCGTCTCCACCGTCTCCAGGGGCCTCAAGGGCAATTTTGCCAAGGAGCTCAGGGATTGCTCCGCGCTGGCCAGGGCCTATTGCACTACGCTGGTGCAGCGGGCATACACTGGCACGGCGTGGGGCAATAGCCAGGAGGTCGCCCGTCTCCGCCAACAGACCGAGGCCCTCGCCAAGGAGGTACAGGACCTCCGGGCGAGGCTTCGCGTCGCGGGGGCGGAGAAGCGGGCGGTCGCGGGAAAGACGGCCCCTGGGGCGGTACCCTCCGCCTCCTCAGGCGGGACCGCGGGGACGGGACCGGCGGCGGAAGCGGCGACGCGGGCGGCGGAGGGGGCGGGGGTACTGGACCCTCAAGCCCTTCTCCTCCGCGTCGACGCGATGGTGGCGGCCAGGAATGCCGAGCTGGAAACGAGAATGGAGAATCGTTTCCGGGCAATCCTGGCCGGGATGGTTCCGGCTCTCCTTGGCAGGGGGGGAGGGACGCGCGATGCCCCGCCGGTGGCTTCTCCGCCGGCGGTGGCCGAAACCAGGAGGACTGGGCCGGTGGTGGTGTCCAGCGCCGGGGTGGTGCCACCCGTGGACATCCCGCCGCCGGTCGACCCAGCCTCCTGGTCGGTGGCGAAGTCGAGGTCCGCGAGGAAGGCGGAGAGGAGGCGGGCAGCGGCGGAGGAGAGGGCGGCCATAGCCCTCGCCGCCGAGTCGGCGGCCGCTGCTTCGGCGAAACGGAGGACGGCGACCGGGGGTTCGGCGGTCGGCACGCGAAAGGGGGCCGGCGCGATCACGGCGAAGCCGTCAAGTGGGAGGGTTGTTGCCCTGGGGCGCGCCCCCAAGTCCGGGGCCGTGGCGATCACGATCCCCGAGAGCTGTAAGCTCACCTACGCGGGAGTGATCGCCAGGGCCAGAGAGGCAATAGACCTCAAGGCGCTGGGGATTGAGTCGGGGGTGCTCCCCAGGAGGACCAAGACGGGGGGGATCCTCCTGGAGGTAAAGGGCCCGGAGGGCCAAGAGAAGGCACGGGCCCTCTCCACGAGGGTCTCTGAGGCCTTACAAGGGACTGGGGTTAAAGTCGTCCAGGCCGTCAAGCGAGGCGAGTTGCGCGTCGCTGGCCTGGACGACTCGGTTAGCGCAAGGGAGGTCGCGGCGGCACTTGCGGCTGCGGGGGGGGTGCTCGGAGGCCGAGTTCCGGGTCGGAGAGATCCGGAGGTCCGCCTCTGAGCGGGTGCTGGGCTCCTGTTGGGCCCAGGGCCCCCTCGCGGCCGTCAGGAAGGTGGTGGCGGGGGGCCGGCTGCTGGTCGGCTGGTCCTCGGCGCGGGTGGAGGCACTGAGGGAGCGACCCCTTCAGTGCTTCCGCTGCTTGGAGACGGGGCACACGCGGTCGACCTGTAAAAGCACGGTCGACAGGAGCGCGAGGTGCTATCGGTGCGGTGCGACCGAGCACCGCGCCTCGGCCTGTGGGGCTGCCCCCAGATGCCCGCTCTGCGCGGATCTGGGGAGGCCCTCGAACCACAGGTTCGGGGCCAAAGCGTGTGCCCCGGCTCCGAGGAGGGGTCGCGCGGCGGTGAAGGGAAGAGGGGAAAAGTCGGCGGCTGCACCCGCGCAGCAGCAGCCGACTACACCGGGGGCCCAGTCCCCCCAGGGGGGGGAGCCTGCAGAGCAAATGTCAGGGTAGGCTGTTTTCAGGCCTATTCCGGTTCTGCAGGCGAACCTCAACCACTCGCGTGCGGCCCAGGACTTGTTTGTCCAGGCCGTGCGCGAGCGGGGGACTGGGTTGGCAGTGGCGGCGGAGCCGTACTCCGTTCCCGATCACCCCTTCTGGGTGGGGGACGAGGCCGGCTCCGTCGCCATAGTGGCGGAGGGCCGCCGCGGGTCCCCGTCGATCTCCCTTCTGGAGAGAGGCGAGGGATTCGTGGCGGTGCGGTGGGGGGACATCGCGGTCGTCGGAGTTTATATCTCGCCGAGCCGTGGCCTCGATCATTTTCGGGGGTTCCTGGGCGGGCTGAGTAGCTGCATCGCGCGGTGCAGCGCCCGTCCGGTTCTCGTCCTGGGAGACTTCAATGCCCACGCGGTATCGTGGGGGAGTCCCAGGACGACCACTAGGGGAAGCGAGGTGTTAACCTGGGCGTCCGGCCTGGATCTCCGGTTGATTAACCGGGGATCCACGCCGACGTGCGTGCGGCCGCAGGGTGTCTCTATTGTCGATCTGACATGGGGGACGCCGTCGGCCGTGCGCCGAGTGTCGGGATGGAGGGTGGCGGAAGAACTAGAGCTGGCCTCTGACCACACGCCCATAGTCATGGACGTGTGGCCCGCCGCCCTCTACGCGCGGGATTCCCGGCACGGCCAGGTGGACCGACGGCCGCGATGGGCGTGGAGCAGGGCGGACGAGGACCTGTTCCGGGCCGCTGTCGCCGCGGTAACGTGGGGGGGGGGCCCCAGCCGGCTGGGGGGGGCACCGGCGCGCGGGGCGGAGCGGCTCCGGGAGGTGATGACGGCGGTGTGCGACACCGCGGTGCCCCGGAGCCGGTCCGACCATAGAAGGGCGGCATACTGGTGGTCCGCGGGCATTGCAGAGCTTCGGCGTGCCTGCAATGCCGCGCGGCGCCAGTATGGCCGAGCGCGCAGGAGGCGCGACGACGAGGAGGCGAGGCTCCACGGGGAGTACCGAGCCGCGCTCGGGACTCTCCGGAGGGCCATCGCGAAGGCCAAGGCGGACGCGTGGTCGGAGCTCGTCGGCACGGTGGACGCGGATCCGTGGGGGCGCCCGTATAAGCTTGTAATGAGCAAGCTGCGCGCGTGGGCCCCCCCACTGACGGAATCGATGGACCCTCCCTTACTCGAGGAGGTGGTGACGTCTCTCTTCCCGCGTGAGGGGGGACAGCGACACCGCCTCCATCCGGGCCAGGAGCCTCTCTCCTGGTCCGCGGAGTGGGAGGTGTCAGCCGGCGAGCTCGGGGAGGCGGTGACCAGGGCCCGTCGGGTGGGCCGCAAGGCCCCGGGTCCTGACGGGGTGTCGGGCCGCGCGTTGGTCTTGGCATTGGAGGGGGGGCTCGCTCCCGAACTCAGGCGGCTGTTCAACAGTTGTCTGAGGGAGGGAGTGTTCCCCCCACTATGGAAGTCAGGCAGGCTGGTCCTCCTTCCAAAGGCGGGCAAGTCCCGGGACTCGCCCTCCGGGTACCGGCCAATTTGCTTGCTGGACGAGGCGGGGAAGTTGTTCGAGCGCGTTCTCGTTGGACGCCTCGTCCGGCACCTGTCGGGGGGAGGAGTCCCCGATCTGAGCGAGGCGCAGTTCGGCTTCCGGGGGGGTCTCTCCACCGTCGACGCAATTCGGCGTGTGAGGGCTCTCTCGGAGGCCTGTACGGAGGGGGGCGGTGTTGCGTTGGCGATCTCCTTGGATATCGCCAACGCGTTCAACACCGTCCCCTGGGATAGAATTTCGGAGGCCCTGGTCTTCCACCAGGTGCCTCCGTACCTTAGGAGGGTGATCGGGGACTATCTCTCCGACAGGAGCATAGAATATCCTGGCCGGTACGGGATGATTCGCAGGAGCGTCGTGCGGGGGGTTCCACAGGGCTCGGTGTTGGGCCCGTTGCTGTGGAACCTCGCGTACGACAGCGTCCTGCGGGAGGGGATGCCTCCCGGTGTCAGCCTAACGTGTTACGCCGACGACACGTTGGTGCTTGCCACCGGGAGGTATACGAAGGAGGCCGTCTGCCTGGCGGAGCGCGGCGCGTGGCGCGCGGTACGCGCGATCCGGTCTCTGGGCCTAGAGGTGTCCGTCGCTAAGACCAGGGCCATGTGGTTTTACCACCGGGCCCGGCTGGCGGCGCCTCCCCAGTGCTGGATCGCCGTGGGGGGGGGGAGCGGTCGAGGTCGGGATCCAGATGCGGTACCTGGGACTCGAGCTCGACGGCCTGTGGCGTTTCTGCCGCCACATCGAGTCGCTAGTGCCCCGGGCGGAGAGGGCGACCGCTGCGCTCGGTCGTCTTCTCCCGAATCTCGGGGGACCCTGTGGACGGGTGCGTCGCCTGTTCGCGGTGGTGGTGCGGGTTTTAGTCCTGTACGGAGCCCCTGTGTGGGCGTACGATGTCTTGGCCGGGGGGCGTAGCGGTGTGCGAGCACTGCTGCGCCGAATCGAGCGCAGGCTGGCCATTGGCATCGTGCGGGGGTATCGCACCATCTCTTACGCGACGGCGATGGTGATGTCGGGGCTTATCCCCCTCGAGCTGGAGGCCCGCGTGTTGTCGGACGTACACGGGTACGCCAGGGACCTCCAGCGGAGGGGGATGGCTCCGGATCGGGTGGCGCTCGATGTGGCGGAGTACAGGGGCCGCGCTCGGCGGGCCGCCGCCCGGGAATGGCGCGAAAGCCTTCACGGGACGGAGGAAGGAGGGAGGCGGGCCGTTCGGGCCATCCTCCCCGTGTTCGACCGGTGGAACAGGGGATGGATGGGGCATAGGGTCTCCTACCGAGTGACGCAGGTGATGACCGGGCACGGTTGCTTCGGTGTGTACCTGTGTCGCATCGGGCGGGAGGCCGAGGAGGCGTGTCACCACTGCGGCGAGTCGCGGGACACGGCGCAGCACACTCTGGAGGAGTGTCCAGCGTGGGCGGGTGAGCGCCGTGCTCTGCGGCGCGCAGTGGGCCATGACCTCTCGCTTCCGGCTGTCGTCTCGGCGGCAGCGGGCGGCGAGGGGGCGTGGAGAGGGTTCGCCTCCTTCTGTGAGCAGGTAATGCTGCAGAAGGAGGCTGCGGAACGGGGTCGTGAGCGAAATCACGATCCCGGCCGAAGGGGTGGGAGAAGGAGACGCAGGGCACGCCCCGGGGGCGTGCCTCCGTTGCGGCGTCCTTAACGCGGGCGGGGGCGCCCTTGGTGATCTCGAGGCGGGGGACCGACGGTCTCCTTATACTCGGTTGCCAATGGCGTCCCCGGAGGCCGTCGGACGTCTTGGGCGGGGGCCCGGACGTCCATCGGGCGGCCTAAATGGGGGGGAAGGCTTCACGTCGTCCGTTGCGTGGCGCCTTCGGATAGAGTAGGATAGGGTGGAGGCCGCGTCCCCCACCCAGGGAGGAATGCTAAGGCGGGGGCACACCGGATAGACATGCGCGCGCGGACCACGGGTGCCCCCAGGAGCCTAGGGACGGACGGGGAGGAGTTAGTGGGTATACTCGGCATTGCACCCACCAGCCGAGGAGTCCCACATAACCCGGCCCACTCCCCCCCGGGAGGGGTCGGGTATCCGTAATAGTGATTACCTCCTCGGAAAAAAAAAAAAAAAAAAAAAAAATGGGATAGAGGATAGGATAGAGGATAGGATAGAGGATGGGATAGGATAGAGGATAGGATAGGATAGAGGATAGGATAGGATAGAGTATAGGATAAGGTAGAGGATAGGATAGGATAGACGATATAATAGGATAGGGGATAGTATAGGATAGAGGATAGGATAGCATAGAGGATAGGATAGGATAAAGGATAGGATAGGATATAGGATAGGATAGGATAGGATAGAGGATAGGATAGGATAGGATAGAGGATAGGATAGGATAGAGGATAGGATAGGATAGAGGATAGGATAGGATAGAGGATAGGATAGGATAGAGGATAGGATAGGATAGAGGATAGGATAGGATAGAGGATAGGATAGGATAGAGGATAGGATAGGATAGAGGATAGGATAGGATAGAGGATAGGATAGGATAGAGGATAGGATAGGATAGAGGATAGGATAGGATAGAGGATAGGATAGGTAATTGGATAGGATAGGATAAAGGATAGGATTGGATAGAGGATAGGATAGGATAGAGGATAGGATAGGATAGAGGATAGGATAGGATAGGATAGAGGATAGGATAGGATAGAGGATAGGATAGGATTGAGGAAAGGATAGGATAGAGGATAGGATAGGATAGGATAGATGATAGGATAGGAAAGAGGATAGGATAGGATAGATGATAGGATAGGATAGAGGATAGGATAGGACAGAGGATAGTATAGGATAGAGGATAGGATGGGATAGATGATAGGATAGGGGATAGAATAGGATAGAGGATAGGATAGGATAGAGGATAGGATAGGATAGAGGATAGTATAGGATAGAGGATAGGATAGGATAGAGGATAGGATAGGATAGAGGATAGGATAGGATAGAGGATAGGATAGGATAGAGGATAGGATAGGATAGAGGATAGGATAGGATAGAGGATAGGATAGGATAGAGGATAGGATAGGATAGAGGATAGGATAGGATAGAGGATAGGATAGGATAGAGGATAGGATAGGATAGAGGATAGGATAGGTAATTGGATAGGATAGAGGATAGGATAAGGTAGAGGATAGTATAGGATAGAGGATAGGATAGGATACAGGATAGGATAGGATAAAGAAGAGGATAGGATAGAGGATAGGATAGGATAGAGGATAGGATAGGATAGCGGATAGGATAGGATAGAGGATAGGATAGGATAGAGGATAGGATGGGATAGAGGATAGGATAGAGGATAGGATAGAGGATAGGATAGGATAGAGGATAGGATAGGATAAAGGATAGGATAGGATAGAGGATAGGATAGGATAGAGGATAGGATAGAGGATAGGATAGAGGATAGGATAGAGGATAGGATACGATAGAGGATCGGATAGAGGATAGGATAGGATAGAGGAAAGGATAGCATAGAGGATAGGATACGTAATTGGATAGGATAGAGTATAGGATAAGGTAGAGGATAGGATAGGATAGAGGATAGGATAGGATTAAGGATAGGATAGGATAGGGGATAGGATAGGATAGAGGATAGGATAGGATAGAGGATAGGATAGGATAGAGGATAGGATAGGATAGAGGATAGGATGGGATAGAGGATAGGATAGAGGATAGGATAGGATAGAGGATAGGATAGGATAGAGGATAGGATAGGATAGAGGATAGGATAGGATAGAGGATAGGATAGGATAGAGGATAGGATAGGATAGAGGATAGGATAGGATAGAGGATAGGATAGGATAGAGGATAGGATAGGATAGAGGATAGGATAGGATAGAGGATAGGATAGGATAGAG
This sequence comes from Halictus rubicundus, assembly GCF_050948215.1. Classification (NCBI taxonomy): domain Eukaryota; kingdom Metazoa; phylum Arthropoda; class Insecta; order Hymenoptera; family Halictidae; genus Halictus; species Halictus rubicundus. The sequence goes on along the minus strand of NW_027489267.1, from coordinate 36,856 downwards.
GATAGGATAGGATAGAGGATAGGATAGGATAGAGGATAGGATAGGATAGAGGATAGGATAGGATAGAGGATAGGATAGGATAGAGGATAGGATAGGATAGAGGATAGGATAGGATAGAGGATAGGATAGGATAGAGGATAGGATAGGATAGAGGATAGGATAGGATAGAGGATAGGATAGGATAGAGGATAGGATAGGATAGAGGATAGGATAGGATAGAGGATAGGATAGGATAGAATATAGGATAGGATAGAGGATAGGATAGGATAGAGGATAGGATAGGATAGACGATGGGATAGGTAATTAGATAGGATAGAGGATAGGATAAGGTAGAGGATAGTATAGGGTAGAGGATAGGATAGGATAGAGGATAGGATAGGATACAGGATAGGATAGGATAGAGGATAGGATAGGATAGAGGATAGGATAGGATAGAGGATCGGATAGAGGATAGGATAGGATAGAGGAAAGGATAGGATAGAGGATAGGATACGTAATTGGATAGGATAGAGGATAGGATAGGATAGAGGAAAGGACAGGATAGAGGATAGGATACGTAATTGGATAGGATAGAGGATAGGATAAGGTAGAGAATAGTATAGGATAGAGGATAGGATAGGATAGAGGATAGGATAGGATAGAGGATAGGATAGGATAGAGGATAGGATAGGATAGAGGATAGGATAGGATAGAGGATAGGATAGGATAGGATAGAGGATAGGATAGGATAGAGGATAGGATAGGATAGAGGATAGGATAGGATAGAGGATAGGATAGGATAGAGGATATAATAGGATTGAGGAAAGGATAGGATAGAGGATAGGATAGGATAGAGGATAGGATAGGATGAAGGATAGGATAGGATATAGGATAGGATAGGATAGGATGGGATAGAGGATAGGATAGAGGATAGAATAGGATAGAGGATAGGATAGGATAGAGGATAGGATAGGATAGAGGATAGGATAGGATAGAGGATAGGATAGGATAGAGGATAGGATAGGTAATTGGATAGGATAGGGGATAGGATAAGGTAGAGGATAGTATAGGATAGAGGATAGGATAGGATAGAGGATAGGATAGGATAAAGGATAGGATAGGATAGAGGATAGGATAGGATAGAGGATAGGATAGGATAGGATAGAGGATCGGATAGATGATAGGATAGGATAGAGGAAAGGATAGGATAGAGGATAGGATACGTAATTGGATAGGATAGAGGATAGGATAAGGTAGATGATAGTATAGGATAGAGGATAGGATAGGATAGAGGATAGGATAGGATAGAGGATAGGATAGGATAGAGGATAGGATAGGATAGAGGATAGGATAGGATAGAGGATAGGATAGGATAGAGGATAGGATAGGATAGAGGATAGGATAGGATAGGATAGAGGATAGGATAGGATAGAGGATAGGATAGGATAGAGGATAGGATAGGATAGAGGATAGGATAGGATAGAGGATAGGATAGGATAGAGGATAGGATAGGATAGAGGATAGGATAGGATAGAGGATAGGATAGGATAGAGGATAGGATAGGATAGAGGATATAAGAGGATTGAGGAAAGGATAGGATAGAGGATAGGATAGGATAGAGGATAGGATAGGAAAGAGGATATCATAGGATAGAGGATAGGATAGGATAGAGGATAGGATAGGATAGAGGATAGGATAGGATAGAGGATAGGATGGGACAGAGGATAGAATAGGATAGAGGATAGGATAAAGGATAGGATAGGGTAGGATAGAGGATATAATAGGATAGGGGATAGTATAGGATAGAGGATAGGATAAAGGATAGGATAGAATAAAGGATAGGAAAAGATGTGATAGAGGATAGGATAGGATAGAGGATCGGATAGAGGATAGGATAGGATAGAGGATCGGATAGAGGATAGGATAGGATAGAGGATAGGATAGTATAGAGGATAGAGTAGGATAGAGGATAGGATAGGATAAAGGATAGGATTGGATAGAGGATCGGATAGAGGGTAGGATAGGATAGAGGATAGTATAGGATAGAGGATAGGATAGAATAGAGGATAGGATAGAATAAAGGATAGGATCGGATAGAGGATAGGATAGGATAGAGGATAGGATAGGATAGGATAGAGGATAGGATAGAATAGAGGATAGGATAGAATAAAGGATAGGATCGGATAGAGGATAGGATAGGATAGAGGATAGGATAGGATAGAGGATAGGATAGGATAGAGTATAGGATAAGGTAGAGGATAGGATAGGATAGACGATATAATAGGATAGGGGATAGTATAGGATAGAGGATAGGATAGAATAGAGGATAGGATAGGATAAAGGATAGGATAGGATATAGGATAGGATAGGATAGGATAGAGGATAGGATAGGATAGGATAGAGGATAGGATAGGATAGAGGATAGGATAGGATAGAGGATAGGATAGGATAGAGGATAGGATAGGATAGAGGATAGGATAGGATAGAGGATAGGATAGGATAGAGGATAGGATAGGATAGAGGATAGGATAGGTAATTGGATAGGATAGGATAAAGGATAGGATTGGATAGAGGATAGGATAGGATAGAGGATAGGATAGGATAGAGGATAGGATAGGATAGGATAGAGGATAGGATAGGATAGAGGATAGGATAGGATTGAGGAAAGGATAGGATAGAGGATAGGATAGGATAGGATAGATGATAGGATAGGAAAGAGGATAGGATAGGATAGATGATAGGATAGGATAGAGGATAGGATAGGACAGAGGATAGTATAGGATAGAGGATAGGATGGGATAGATGATAGGATAGGGGATAGAATAGGATAGAGGATAGGATAGGATAGAGGATAGGATAGGATAGAGGATAGTATAGGATAGAGGATAGGATAGGATAGAGGATAGGATAGGATAGAGGATAGGATAGGATAGAGGATAGGATAGGATAGAGGATAGGATAGGATAGAGGATAGGATAGGTAATTGGATAGGATAGAGGATAGGATAAGGTAGAGGATAGTATAGGATAGAGGATAGGATAGGATACAGGATAGGATAGGATAAAGAAGAGGATAGGATAGAGGATAGGATAGGATAGAGGATAGGATAGGATAGAGGATAGGATAGGATAGAGGATAGGATAGGATAGAGGATAGGATGGGATAGAGGATAGGATAGAGGATAGGATAGAGGATAGGATAGAGGATAGGATAGGATAGAGGATAGGATAGGATAAAGGATAGGATAGGATAGAGGATAGGATAGGATTGGATAGAGGATAGGATAGAGGATAGGATAGAGGATAGGATACGATAGAGGATCGGATAGAGGATAGGATAGGATAGAGGAAAGGATAGCATAGAGGATAGGATACGTAATTGGATAGGATAGAGGATAGGATAAGGTAGAGGATAGTGTAGGATAGAGGATAGGATAGGATAGAGGATAGGATGTTACAGAGGATAGGATAGGATAGAGGAGAGTATTGAGGATAGGATAGGATAGAGGATAGGATAGGATAGAGGATAGGATAGGATAGAGGATAGGATAGGATAGAGGATAGGATAGGATAGAGGATAGGATAGGATAGAGGATAGGATAGGATAGAGGATAGGATAGGATAGAGGATAGGATAGGATAGAGGATAGGATAGGATAGAGGATAGGATAGGATAGAGGATAGGATAGGATAGAGGATAGGATAGGATAGAGGATAGGATAGGATAGAGGATAGGATAGGATAGAGGATAGGATAGGATAGAGGATAGGATAGGATAGAGGATAGGATGGGATAGAGGATAGGATAGAGGATAGGATAGAGGATGGGATAGGATAGAGGATAGGATAGGATAGAGGATAGGATAGGATAGAGTATAGGATAAGGTAGAGGATAGGATAGGATAGACGATATAATAGGATAGGGGATAGTATAGGATAGAGGATAGGATAGAATAGAGGATAGGATAGGATAAAGGATAGGATAGGATATAGGATAGGATAGGATAGGATAGAGGATAGGATAGGATAGGATAGAGGATAGGATAGGATAGAGGATAGGATAGGATAGAGGATAGGATAGGATAGAGGATAGGATAGGATAGAGGATAGGATAGGATAGAGGATAGGATAGGATAGAGGATAGGATAGGATAGAGGATAGGATAGGATAGAGGATAGGATAGGATAGAGGATAGGATAGGATAGAGGATAGGATAGGATAGAGGATAGGATAGGATAGAGGATAGGATAGGTAATTGGATAGGATAGGATAAAGGATAGGATTGGATAGAGGATAGGATAGGATAGAGGATAGGATAGGATAGAGGATAGGATAGGATAGGATAGAGGATAGGATAGGATAGAGGATAGGATAGGATTGAGGAAAGGATAGGATAGAGGATAGGATAGGATAGGATAGATGATAGGATAGGAAAGAGGATAGGATAGGATAGATGATAGGATAGGATAGAGGATAGGATAGGACAGAGGATAGTATAGGATAGAGGATAGGATGGGATAGATGATAGGATAGGGGATAGAATAGGATAGAGGATAGGATAGGATAGAGGATAGGAAAGGATAGAGGATAGTATAGGATAGAGGATAGGATAGGATAGAGGATAGGATAGGATAGAGGATAGGATAGGATAGAGGATAGGATAGGATAGAGGATAGGATAGGATAGAGGATAGGATAGGATAGAGGATAGGATAGGATAGAGGATAGGATAGGATAGAGGATAGGATAGGATAGAGGATAGGATAGGATAGAGGATAGGATAGGTAATTGGATAGGATAGAGGATAGGATAAGGTAGAGGATAGTATAGGATAGAGGATAGGATAGGATACAGGATAGGATAGGATAAAGAAGAGGATAGGATAGAGGATAGGATAGGATAGAGGATAGGATAGGATAGAGGATAGGATAGGATAGAGGATAGGATAGGATAGAGGATAGGATGGGATAGAGGATAGGATAGAGGATAGGATAGAGGATAGGATAGGATAGAGGATAGGATAGGATAAAGGATAGGATAGGATAGAGGATAGGATAGGATAGGATAGAGGATAGGATAGAGGATAGGATAGAGGATAGGATACGATAGAGGATCGGATAGAGGATAGGATAGGATAGAGGAAAGGATAGCATAGAGGATAGGATACGTAATTGGATAGGATAGAGGATAGGATAAGGTAGAGGATAGTATAGGATAGAGGATAGGATAGGATAGAGGATAGGATAGGATAGAGGATAGGATAGGATAGAGTATAGGATAAGGTAGAGGATAGGATAGGATAGACGATATAATAGGATAGGGGATAGTATAGGATAGAGGATAGGATAGAATAGAGGATAGGATAGGATAAAGGATAGGATAGGATATAGGATAGGATAGGATAGGATAGAGGATAGGATAGGATAGGATAGAGGATAGGATAGGATAGAGGATAGGATAGGATAGAGGATAGGATAGGATAGAGGATAGGATAGGATAGAGGATAGGATAGGATAGAGGATAGGATAGGATAGAGGATAGGATAGGATAGAGGATAGGATAGGATAGAGGATAGGATAGGATAGAGGATAGGATAGGATAGAGGATAGGATAGGATAGAGGATAGGATAGGTAATTGGATAGGATAGGATAGAGGATAGGATAGGATAGAGGATAGGATGGGATAGAGGATAGGATAGAGGATAGGATAGGATAGAGGATAGGATAGGATAGAGGATAGGATAGGATAGAGGATAGGATAGGATAGAGGATAGGATAGGATAGAGGATAGGATAGGATAGAGGATAGGATAGGATAGAGGATAGGATAGGATAGAGGATAGGATAGGATAGAGGATAGGATAGGATAGAGGATAGGATAGGATAGAGGATAGGATAGGATAGAGGATAGGATAGGATAGAGGATAGGATAGGATAGAGGATAGGATAGGATAGAGGATAGGATAGGATAGAGGATAGGATAGGATAGAGGATAGGATAGGATAGAGGATAGGATAGGATAGAGGATAGGATAGGATAGAGGATAGGATAGGATAGAGGATAGGATACGATAGACGATGGGATAGGTAATTGGATAGGATAGAGGATAGGATAAGGTAGAGGATAGTATAGGGTAGAGGATAGGATAGGATAGAGGATAGGATAGGATACAGGATAGGATAGGATAGAGGATAGGATAGGATAGAGGATAGGATAGGATAGAGGATCGGATAGAGGATAGGATAGGATAGAGGAAAGGATAGGATAGAGGATAGGATACGTAATTGGATAGGATAGAGGATAGGATAGGATAGAGGAAAGGACAGGATAGAGGATAGGATACGTAATTGGATAGGATAGAGGATAGGATAAGGTAGAGAATAGTATAGGATAGAGGATAGGATAGGATAGAGGATAGGATAGGATAGAGGATAGGATAGGATAGAGGGTAGGATAGGATAGAGGATAGGATAGGATAGAGGATAGGATAGGATAGGATAGAGGATAGGATAGGATAGAGGATAGGATAGGATAGAGGATAGGATAGGATAGAGGATATAATAGGATTGAGGAAAGGATAGGATAGAGGATAGGATAGGATAGAGGATAGGATAGGATAAAGGATAGGATAGGATATAGGATAGGATAGGATAGAGGATAGGATAGGATAGAGGATAGGATAGGATAGAGGATAGGATAGGATAGAGGATAGGATAGGATAGAGGATAGGATAGGTAATTGGATAGGATAGGGGATAGGATAAGGTAGAGGATAGTATAGGATAGAGGATAGGATAGGATAGAGGATAGGATAGGATAAAGGATAGGATAGGATAGAGGATAGGATAGGATAGAGGATAGGATAGGATAGAGGATAGGATAGGATAGAGGATAGGATGGGATAGAGGATAGGATAGAGGATAGGATAGGATAGAGGATAGGATAGGATAAAGGATAGGATAGGATAGAGGAGAGGATAGGATAGGATAGAGGATAGGATAGGATAGAGGATCGGATAGATGATAGGATAGGATAGAGGAAAGGATAGGATAGAGGATAGGATACGTAATTGGATAGGATAGAGGATAGGATAAGGTAGATGATAGTATAGGATAGAGGATAGGATAGGATAGAGGATAGGATAGGATAGAGGATAGGATAGGATAGAGGATAGGATAGGATAGAGGATAGGATAGGATAGAGGATAGGATAGGATAGAGGATAGGATAGGATAGAGGATAGGATAGGATAGAGGATAGGATAGGATAGAGGATAGGATAGGATAGGATAGAGGATAGGATAGGATAGAGGATAGGATAGGATAGAGGATAGGATAGGATAGAGGATAGGATAGGATAGAGGATAGGATAGGATAGAGGATAGGATAGGATAGAGGATAGGATAGGATAGAGGATATAAGAGGATTGAGGAAAGGATAGGATAGAGGATAGGATAGGATAGAGGATAGGATAGGAAAGAGGATATCATAGGATAGAGGATAGGATAGGATAGAGGATAGGATAGGATAGAGGATAGGATAGGATAGAGGATAGGATGGGACAGAGGATAGAATAGGATAGAGGATAGGATAAAGGATAGGATAGGGTAGGATAGAGGATATAATAGGATAGGGGATAGTATAGGATAGAGGATAGGATAAAGGATAGGATAGAATAAAGGATAGGATAGGATGTGATAGAGGATAGGATAGGATAGAGGATCGGATAGAGGATAGGATAGGATAGAGGATCGGATAGAGGATAGGATAGGATAGAGGATAGGATAGAATAGAGGATAGAGTAGGATAGAGGATAGGATAGGATAAAGGATAGGATTGGATAGAGGATCGGATAGAGGGTAGGATAGGATAGAGGCTAGTATAGGATAGAGGATAGGATAGAATAGAGGATAGGATAGAATAAAGGATAGGATCGGATAGAGGATAGGATAGGATAGAGGATAGGATAGGATAGGATAGAGGATAGGATAGAATAGAGGATAGGATAGAATAAAGGATAGGATCGGATAGAGGATAGGATAGGATAGAGGATAGGATAGGATAGGATAGAGGATAGGATAGGATAGAGGATAGGATAGGATAGAGGATAGGATACGATAGAGGATAGGATAGGATAGGATAGAGGATAGGATAGGATAGAGGATAGGATAGGATAGAGGATAGGATAGGATAGAGGATAGGATAGGATAGAGGATAGGATAGGATAAAGAATAGGATAGAATAGAGGATAGGATAGGATAAAAGATAGGATAACATAGAGGATAGGATAGGATAGGATAGAGGATAGGATAGGATAGAGGATAGGATAGAGGATAGGATAGAGGATAGGATAGAGGATTGGATAGGATAGAGGATCGGATAGAGGATAGGATAGGATAGGATAGGATAGAGGATAGGATAGGATAAAGGATAGAGGATAGGATAGGATAGAGGATAGGATAGAGGATAGGATAGAGGATAGGATAGAGGATAGGATATAGGATAGGATAGAGGATAGGATAGGATAGAGGAAAGGATAGGATAGAGGATAGGATAGGATAGAGGAAAGGATAGGATAGAGGATAGGATAGGTAATTGGATAGCATAGAGGGTAGGATAAGGTAGAGGATAGTATAGGATAGAGGATAGGATAGGATAGAGGATACGATTGGATAGAGGATAGGATAGAGGATAGGATAGAGGATAGGATAGAGGATAGGATAGAGGATAGGATAGAGGATAGGATAGGATAGAGGATAGGATAGGATAGAGGATAGGATAGGATAGAGGATAGGATAGGATAGAGGATAGGATAGGATAGAGGATAGAGGATAGGATAGAGGATAGGATAGGATAGAGGATAGGATAGGATAGAGGATAGGATAGGATAGAGGATAGGATAGGATAGAGGATAGGATAGGATAGAGGATAGGATAGGATAGAGGATAGGATAGGATAGAGGATAGGATAGGATAGAGGATAGGATAGGATAGAGGATAGGATAGGATAGAGGATAGGATAGGATAGAGGATAGGATAGGATAGAGGATAGGATAGGATAGAGGATAGGATAGGATAGAGGATAGGATAGGATAGAGGATAGGATAGGATAGAGGATAGGATAGGATAGAGGATAGGATAGGATAGAGGATAGGATAGGATAGAGGATAGGATGGGATAGAGGATAGGATAGAGGATAGGATAGGATAGAGGATAGGATAGGATAGAGGATAGGATAGGATAGAGGATAGGATAGGATAGAGGATAGGATAGAGGATAGGATAGGATAGAGGATAGGATAGGATAGAGGATAGGATAGGATAGAGGATAGGATAGGATAGAGGATAGGATAGGATAGGGGATAGGATAGGATAGATGATAGGATGGGATAGAGGATAGGATAGGATAGAGGATAGGATAGGATAGAGGATAGGATAGAGGATAGGATAGGATAGAGGATAGAATAGGATAGAGGATAGGATAGGATAGAGGATAGGATAGGATAGAGGATAGGATAGGATAGAGGATAGGAGAGGATAGAGGATAGGATAGGATAGAGGATAGGATAGGATAGAGGATAGGATAGGATAGAGTATAGGATAAGGTAAAGGATAGGATAGGATAGACGATATAATAGGATAGGGGATAGTATTTGATAGAGGATAGGATAAAGGATAGTATAGAATAGAGGATAGGATAGGATAAAGGATAGGATAGGATAGAGGATAGGATAGGATAGGATAGAGGATAGGATAGAGGATAGGATAGAGGATAGGATAGAGGATAGGATAGAGGATAGGATAGGATAGAGGATCGGGTAGAGGATAGGATAGGATAGAGGAAAGGATAGGATAGAGGATAGGATACGTAATTGGATAGGATAGAGGATAGGATAAGGTAGAGGATAGTATAGGATAGAGGATAGGATAGGATAGAGGATAGGATAGGATAGAGGATAGAGGATAGGATAGGATAGAGGATAGGATAGGATAGAGGATAGGATAGGATAGAGGATAGGATAGGATAGAGGATAGGATAGGATAGGATAGAGGATAGGATAGGATAGAGGATAGGATAGAGGATAGGATAGGATAGAGTATAGGATAAGGTAGAGGATAGGATAGGATAGACGATATAATAGGATAGGGGATAGTATTTGATAGAGGATAGGATAAAGGATAGTATAGAATAGAGGATAGGATAGGATAGAGGATAGGATGGGATAGAGGATAGGATAGAGGATAGGATAGAGGATAGGATAGAATAGAGGATAGAGGAGGAGAGAGGATAGGATAGGATAAAGGATAGGATTGGATAGAGGATCGGATAGAGGATAGGATAGGATAGAGGATAGGATAGGATAGGGGATAGTATAGGATAGAGGATAGGATAGAATAGAGGATAGGATAGGATAAAGGATAGGATAGGATAGAGGATAGGATAGGATAGGATAGAGGATAGGATAGGATAGAGGATAGGATAGGATAGAGGATAGGATAGGATAGAGGATAGGATAGGATAGAGGATAGGATAGGATAGGATAGAGGATATAATAGGATTGAGGAAAGGATAGGATAGAGGATAGGATAGGATAGAGGATAGGATAGGAAAGAGGATATCATATGATAGAGGATAGGATAGGATAGAGGATAGGATAGGATAGAGGATAGGATAGGATAGAGGATAGGATAGGATAGAGGATAGGATAGGATAGAGGATAGGATAGGATAGAGGATAGGATAGGATAGAGGATAGGATAGGATAGAGGATAGGATAGGATAAAGGATAGGATAGGATAGAGGATAGGATAGGATAGGATAGAGGATAGGATAGAGGATAGGATAGAGGATAGGATAGGATAGAGGGTCGGATAGAGGATAGGATAGGATAGAGGAAAGGATAGGATAGAGGATAGGATACGTAATTGGATAGGATAGAGGATAGGATAAGGTAGAGGATAGTATAGGATAGAGGATAGGATAGGATAGAGGATAGGATAGGATAGAGGATAGGATAGGATAGAGGATAGGATAGGATAGAGGATAGGATAGGATAGGATAGAGGATAGGATAGGATAGAGGATAGGATAGGATAGAGGATAGGATAGGATAGAGGATAGGATAGGATAGGATAGACGATATAATAGGATTGAGGAAAGGATAGGATAGAGGATAGGATAGGATAGAGGATAGGATAGGAAAGAGGATATCATATGATAGAGGATAGGATAGGATAGAGGATAGGATAGGATAGAGGATAGGATAGGATAGAGGATAGGATAGGATAGAGGATAGGATAGGATAGAGGATAGGATAGGATAGAGGATAGGATAGGATAGAGGATAGGATAGGATAGGATAGAGGATAGGATAGGATAGGATAGAGGATAGGATAGGATAGAGGATAGGATAGAGGATAGGATAGGATAGAGTATAGGATAAGGTAGAGGATAGGATAGGATAGACGATATAATAGGATAGGGGATAGTATTTGATAGAGGATAGGATAAAGGATAGTATAGAATAGAGGATAGGATAGGATAGAGGATAGGATGGGATAGAGGATAGGATAGAGGATAGGATAGAGGATAGGATAGAATAGAGGATAGAGGAGGAGAGAGGATAGGATAGGATAAAGGATAGGATTGGATAGAGGATCGGATAGAGGATAGGATAGGATAGAGGATAGGATAGGATAGGGGATAGTATAGGATAGAGGATAGGATAGAATAGAGGATAGGATAGGATAAAGGATAGGATAGGATAGAGGATAGGATAGGATAGAGGATAGGATAGGATAGGATAGAGGATAGGATAGGATAGAGGATAGGATAGGATAGAGGATAGGATAGGATAGAGGATAGGATAGGATAGAGGATAGGATAGGATAGGATAGAGGATAGGATAGGATAGAGGATAGGATAGGATAGAGGATAGGATAGGATAGAGGATAGGATAGGATAGGGGATAGGATAGGATAGAGGATAGGATAGGATAGAGGATAGGATAGGATAGAGGATAGGATAGGATAGAGGATAGGATAGGATAGAGGATAGGATAGGATAGAGGATAGGATAGGATAGAGGATAGGATAGGTAATTGGATAGGATAGGATAAAGGATAGGATTGGATAGAGGATAGGATGGGATAGAGGATAGGATAGGATAGAGGATAGGATAGGATAGAGGATAGGATAGGATAGAGGATAGGATAGGATAGAGGATAGGATAGAGGATAGGATAGAGGATAGGATAGGATAGAGGATAGGATAGGATAGAGTATAGGATAAGGTAGAGGATAGGATAGGATAGACGATATAATAGGATAGGGGATAGTATAGGATAGAGGATAGGATAAAGGATAGGATAGAATAGAGGATAGGATAGGATAAAGGATAGGATAGGATAGAGGATAGGATAGGATAGGATAGAGGATAGGATAGAGGATAGGATAGAGGATAGGATAGGATAGAGGATCGGATAGAGGATAGGATAGGATAGAGGAAAGGATAGGATAGAGGATAGGACACGTAATTGGATAGGATAGAGGATAGGATAAGGTAGAGGATAGTATAGGATAGAGGATAGGATAGGATAGAGGATAGGATAGGATAGGATAGAGGATAGGATAGGATAGAGGATAGGATAGGATAGAGGATAGGATAGGATAGGATAGAGGATAGGATAGGATAGAGGATAGGATAGGATAGAGGATAGGATAGGATAGAGGATAGGATAGGATAGAGGATAGGATAGGATAGAGGATATAATAGGATTGAGGAAAGGATAGGATAGAGGATAGGATAGGATAGAGGATAGGATAGGAAAGAGGATATCATATGATAGAGGATAGGATAGGATAGAGGATAGGATAGGATAGAGGATAGGATAGGATAGAGGATAGGATAGGATAGAGGATAGGATAGGATAGAGGATAGGATAGGATAGAGGATAGGATAGGATAGAGGATAGGATAGGATAGAGGATAGGATAGGATAGAGGATAGGATGTGACAGAGGATAGGATAGGATAGAGGATAGGATTGAGGATAGGATAGGATAGAGGATAGGATAGGATAGAGGATAGGATAGGATAGAGGATAGGATAGGATAGAGGATAGGATAGGATAGAGGATAGGATAGGTAATTGGATAGCATAGAGGGTAGGATAAGGTAGAGGATAGTATAGGATAGAGGATAGGATAGGATAGAGGATAGGATTGGATAGAGGATAGGATAGGATAGAGGATAGGATAGGATAGAGGATAGGATAGGATAGAGGATAGGATAGGATAGAGGATAGGATAGGATAGAGGATAGGATAGGATAGGATAGAGGATAGGGTAGGATAGAGGATAGGATGGGATAGAGGATAGGATAGAGGATAGGATAGAGGATAGGATAGGATAGAGGATAGGATAGGATAGAGGATAGGATAGGATAGAGGATAGGATAGGATAGAGTATAGGATAAGGTAGAGGATAGGATAGGATAGACGATATAATAGGATAGGGGATAGTATAGGATAGAGGATAGGATAAAGGATAGGATAGAATAGAGGATAGGATAGGATAAAGGATAGGATAGGATAGAGGATAGGATAAAGGATAGGATAGAATAGAGGATAGGATAGGATAAAGGATAGGATAGGATAGAGGATAGGACAGGATAGAGGATCGGATAGAGGATAGGATAGGATAGAGGATAGGATAGGATAGAGGATAGGATAGAGGATAGGATAGGATAGAGGATAGGATAGGATAGAGGATAGGATAGGATAGAGGATAGGATAGGATAGAGGATAGGATAGGGTAGATGATAGGATGGGATAGAGGATAGGATAGGATAGAGGATAGGATAGGATAGAGGATAGGATAGGATAGAGGATAGGATAGAGGATAGGATAGGATAGAGGATAGGATAGGATAGAGGATAGGATAGGATAGAGGATAGGATAGGATAGAGGATAGGATAGAGGATAGGATAGAGGATAGGATAGGATAGAGGATAGGATAGGATAGAGGATAGGATAGGATAGAGGATAGGATAGGATAGAGGATAGGATAGGATAGAGGATAGGATAGGATAGAGGATAGGATAGGATAGAGGATAGGATAGGATAGAGGATAGGATAGGATAGAGGATAGGATAGGATAGAGGATAGGATAGGATAGAGGATAGGACAGGATAGAGGATAGGATAGAGGATAGGATAGGATAGAGGATAGGATAGGATAGAGGATAGGATAGGATAGAGGATAGGATAGAGGATAGGATAGGATAGAGGATAGGATAGGATAGAGGATAGGATAGGATAGAGGATAGGATAGGATAGAGGATAGGATAGGATAGGGGATAGGATAGGATAGATGATAGGATGGGATAGAGGATAGGATAGGATAGAGGATAGGATAAGATAGAGGATAGGATAGAGGATAGGATAGGATAGAGGATAGAATAGGATAGAGGATAGGATAGGATAGAGGATAGGATAGGATAGAGGATAGGATAGGATAGAGGATAGGAGAGGATAGAGGATAGGATAGGATAGAGGATAGGATAGGATAGAGGATAGGATAGGATAGAGTATAGGATAAGGTAAAGGATAGGATAGGATAGACGATATAATAGGATAGGGGATAGTATTTGATAGAGGATAGGATAAAGGATAGTATAGAATAGAGGATAGGATAGGATAAAGGATAGGATAGGATAGAGGATAGGATAGGATAGGATAGAGGATAGGATAGAGGATAGGATAGAGGATAGGATAGAGGATAGGATAGAGGATAGGATAGGATAGATTATCGGGTAGAGGATAGGATAGGATAGAGGAAAGGATAGGATAGAGGATAGGATACGTAATTGGATAGGATAGAGGATAGGATAAGGTAGAGGATAGTATAGGATAGAGGATAGGATAGGATAGAGGATAGGATAGGATAGAGGATAGAGGATAGGATAGGATAGAGGATAGGATAGGATAGAGGATAGGATAGGATAGAGGATAGGATAGGATAGAGGATAGGATAGGATAGGATAGAGGATAGGATAGGATAGAGGATAGGATAGAGGATAGGATAGGATAGAGTATAGGATAAGGTAGAGGATAGGATAGGATAGACGATATAATAGGATAGGGGATAGTATTTGATAGAGGATAGGATAAAGGATAGTATAGAATAGAGGATAGGATAGGATAGAGGATAGGATGGGATAGAGGATAGGATGGATAGAGGATAGGATAGAATAGAGGATAGAGGAGGAGAGAGGATAGGATAGGATAAAGGATAGGATTGGATAGAGGATCGGATAGAGGATAGGATAGGATAGAGGATAGGATAGGATAGGGGATAGTATAGGATAGAGGATAGGATAGAATAGAGGATAGGATAGGATAAAGGATAGGATAGGATAGAGGATAGGATAGGATAGGATAGAGGATAGGATAGGATAGAGGATAGGATAGGATAGAGGATAGGATAGGATAGAGGATAGGATAGGATAGGATAGAGGATATAATAGGATTGAGGAAAGGATAGGATAGAGGATAGGATAGGATAGAGGATAGGATAGGAAAGAGGATATCATATGATAGAGGATAGGATAGGATAGAGGATAGGATAGGATAGAGGATAGGATAGGATAGAGGATAGGATAGGATAGAGGATAGGATAGGATAGAGGATAGGATAGGATAGAGGATAGGATAGGATAGAGGATAGGATAGGATAGAGGATAGGATAGGATAAAGGATAGGATAGGATAGAGGATAGGATAGGATAGGATAGAGGATAGGATAGAGGATAGGATAGAGGATAGGATAGGATAGAGGATCGGATAGAGGATAGGATAGGATAGAGGAAAGGATAGGATAGAGGATAGGATACGTAATTGGATAGGATAGAGGATAGGATAAGGTAGAGGATAGTATAGGATAGAGGATAGGATAGGATAGAGGATAGGATAGGATAGAGGATAGGATAGGATAGAGGATAGGATAGGATAGAGGATAGGATAGGATAGGATAGAGGATAGGATAGGATAGAGGATAGGATAGGATAGAGGATAGGATAGGATAGAGGATAGGATAGGATAGGATAGACGATATAATAGGATTGAGGAAAGGATAGGATAGAGGATAGGATAGGATAGAGGATAGGATAGGAAAGAGGATATCATATGATAGAGGATAGGATAGGATAGAGGATAGGATAGGATAGAGGATAGGATAGGATAGAGGATAGGATAGGATAGAGGATAGGATAGGATAGAGGATAGGATAGGATAGAGGATAGGATAGGATAGGATAGAGGATAGGATAGGATAGGATAGAGGATAGGATAGGATAGAGGATAGGATAGAGGATAGGATAGGATAGAGTATAGGATAAGGTAGAGGATAGGATAGGATAGACGATATAATAGGATAGGGGATAGTATTTGATAGAGGATAGGATAAAGGATAGTATAGAATAGAGGATAGGATAGGATAGAGGATAGGATGGGATAGAGGATAGGATAGAGGATAGGATAGAGGATAGGATAGAATAGAGGATAGAGGAGGAGAGAGGATAGGATAGGATAAAGGATAGGATTGGATAGAGATCGGATAGAGGATAGGATAGGATAGAGGATAGGATAGGATAGGGGATAGTATAGGATAGAGGATAGGATAGAATAGAGGATAGGATAGGATAAAGGATAGGATAGGATAGAGGATAGGATAGGATAGAGGATAGGATAGGATAGGATAGAGGATAGGATAGGATAGAGGATAGGATAGGATAGAGGATAGGATAGGATAGAGGATAGGATAGGATAGGATAGAGGATAGGATAGGATAGAGGATAGGATAGGATAGAGGATAGGATAGGATAGAGGATAGGATAGGATAGGGGATAGGATAGGATAGAGGATAGGATAGGATAGAGGATAGGATAGGATAGAGGATAGGATAGGATAGAGGATAGGATAGGATAGAGGATAGGATAGGATAGAGGATAGGATAGGATAGAGGATAGGATAGGTAATTGGATAGGATAGGATAAAGGATAGGATTGGATAGAGGATAGGATGGGATAGAGGATAGGATAGGATAGAGGATAGGATAGGATAGAGGATAGGATAGGATAGAGGATAGGATAGGATAGAGGATAGGATAGAGGATAGGATAGAGGATAGGATAGGATAGAGGATAGGATAGGATAGAGTATAGGATAAGGTAGAGGATAGGATAGGATAGACGATATAATAGGATAGGGGATAGTATAGGATAGAGGATAGGATAAAGGATAGGATAGAATAGAGGATAGGATAGGATAAAGGATAGGAATAGGATAGAGGATAGGATAGGATAGGATAGAGGATAGGATAGAGGATAGGATAGAGGATAGGTTAGGATAGAGGATCGGATAGAGGATAGGATAGGATAGAGGAAAGGATAGGATAGAGGATAGGACACGTAATTGGATAGGATAGAGGATAGGATAAGGTAGAGGATAGTATAGGATAGAGGATAGGATAGGATAGAGGATAGGATAGGATAGGATAGAGGATAGGATAGGATAGAGGATAGGATAGGATAGAGGATAGGATAGGATAGGATAGAGGATAGGATAGGATAGAGGATAGGATAGGATAGAGGATAGGATAGGATAGAGGATAGGATAGGATAGAGGATAGGATAGGATAGAGGATATAATAGGATTGAGGAAAGGATAGGATAGAGGATAGGATAGGATAGAGGATAGGATAGGAAAGAGGATATCATATGATAGAGGATAGGATAGGATAGAGGATAGGATAGGATAGAGGATAGGATAGGATAGAGGATAGGATAGGATAGAGGATAGGATAGGATAGAGGATAGGATAGGATAGAGGATAGGATGTGACAGAGGATAGGATAGGATAGGAGGATAGGATTGAGGATAGGATAGGATAGAGGATAGGATAGGATAGAGGATAGGATAGGATAGAGGATAGGATAGGATAGAGGATAGATAGGATAGAGGATAGGATAGGTAATTGGATAGCATAGAGGGTAGGATAAGGTAGAGGATAGTATAGGATAGAGGATAGGATAGGATAGAGGATAGGATTGGATAGAGGATAGGATAGGATAGAGGATAGGATAGGATAGAGGATAGGATAGGATAGAGGATAGGATAGGATAGAGGATAGGATAGGATAGAGGATAGGATAGGATAGGATAGAGGATAGGGTAGGATAGAGGATAGGATGGGATAGAGGATAGGATAGAGGATAGGATAGAGGATAGGATAGGATAGAGGATAGGATAGGATAGAGGATAGGATAGGATAGAGGATAGGATAGGATAGAGTATAGGATAAGGTAGAGGATAGGATAGGATAGACGATATAATAGGATAGGGGATAGTATAGGATAGAGGATAGGATAAAGGATAGGATAGAATAGAGGATAGGATAGGATAAAGGATAGGATAGGATAGAGGATAGGATAAAGGATAGGATAGAATAGAGGATAGGATAGGATAAAGGATAGGATAGGATAGAGGATAGGACAGGATAGAGGATCGGATAGAGGATAGGATAGGATAGAGGATAGGATAGGATAGAGGATAGGATAGAAGGATAGGATAGGATAGAGGATAGGATAGGATAGAGGATAGGATAGGATAGAGGATAGGATAGGATAGAGGATAGGATAGGATAGTGATAGGATAGGGATAGAGGATAGGATAGGATAGAGGATAGGATAGGATAGAGGATAGGATAGGATAGAGGATAGGATAGAGGATAGGATAGGATAGAGGATAGGATAGGATAGAGGATAGATAGGATAGAGGATAGGTTAGGATAGAGGATAGGATGTGGATAGTGGATAGGATAGGATAGAGGATAGGATAGGATAGAGGATAGGATAGGATAGAGGATAGGATTGGATAGAGGTTAGGATAGGATTGAGGTTAGGATAGGATAGAGGATTGGATAGGATAGAGGAAGAGGATGGTTAGGAGTAGAGGTAGGATAGGTTAGAGAGTGGATAGGATAGAGGATAGGAGAGAGGATAGGATGGAGAGGATTGGATAGGATAGAGGATAGGATAGGATAGTGGTAGGTTGGATAGAGGATGTGGATGAGGAGTGAGGATGTGGAGTGGATAGAGAGGTTGAGTGGTGATGAGGATTGGATAGGTGAGGAGTGGTGTGGTGTGGATGTGGTTAGGTGAGGTGAGGTGGTGTGGAGAGTGGATAGAGGAGTGTGGTTTGAGGAGTGAGGAGTGGTGATGAGGAGTGGTTAGGTGAGAGGAGAGGTTAGAGGAGAGGTGTGATTGGTGAGGGAGAGGATGTGGAGTGGTGTGGTGAGTGGTGTGGTGTGAGTGTGGTAGTGGTGAGGTGTGGTGTGGTAGAGGTTGGGTGAGGTGTGGTGTGTGGGTTTGTGTGTTGAGGTGTGGTGTAGGTGTGGTAGGTGATGGTGTGGTGTGTTGAGTGGTGTGGTGTGGTGTTTGGTGTGGTGTGGTGAGGTGTGGTGTGGTGTGGTGTGAGTGTGGTTGGTGATGGAGTGGAGTGAGTGTGGTGTGGATGTGGAGTTGTGGTGTGGTGAGGTGTGTGGTGTGGTGTGGTGTGTGGTGGTGTGGTGTGTGGTGAGTGGTGTGGTGTGGTGTGGTGGTGGTGTGGTGTGAGGTGTGGTGTGGTGTGTGGTGAGGTGTGGGGTGTGGTGTGGTGGGGTGTGTGAGGTGTGGTGTGGTGTGTGGTGTGGTGTGGTGTGTGGTGTGGTGTGTGGTGAGGTGTGGTGTGTGGTGTGGTGTGGTGTGTGGAGTGGTGTGGAGTGTGGTGTGGTGTGGTGTGTGGTGTGGTGTGGTGTGTGGTGTGGTGTGGTGTGTGGTGTGGTGTGGTGTGTGGAGTGGTGTGTGTGGGTGTGGTGTGTGGTGTGGTGTGTGTGTGGTGTGGTGTGGTGTGTGGTGTGGTGTGGTGTGTGGTGTGGTGTGGTGTGTGGTGTGGAGTGGGTGTGTGGTGTGGTGTGGTGTGTGGTGTGGTGTGGTGTGTGGTGTGCGAGCGGGGCAAGAAGAAGAAGGGGGGGGGGGGGTGTGTGTGTGAAGAGTGAAGTGAAGTGAAGAGTGAAGTGAAGTGAAGAGTGAAGTGAAGTGAAGAGTGAAGTGAAGTGAAGAGTGAAGTGAAGTGAAGAGTGAAGTGAAGTGAAGAGTGAAGTGAAGTGAAGAGTGACGTGAAGAGTGCAAGTGAAGAGTGAAGTGAAGTGAGAGTGAAGTGAAGTGAAGAGTGAAGTGAAGTGAAGAGTGAAGTGAAGTGAAGAGTGAAGTGAAGTGAAGAGTGAAGTGAAGTGAAGAGTGAAGTGAAGTGAAGAGTGAAGTGAAGAGTGAAGTGAAGTGAAGAGTGAAGTGAAGTGAAGAGTGAAATGAAGTGATGAGTAAAGTGAAGTGAAGAGTGAAGTGAAGTGAAGAGTGAAGTGAACGTGAAGAGTGAAGTGAAGTGAAGACGTGAAGTGAAGTGAAGAGTGAAGTGAAGCGTGAAGTGACGTGAAGAGTGAAGTGAAGTGAAGAGTGAAGTGAAGAGTGAAGGGAAGTGAAGAGTGAAGTGAAGTGAAGGGTGAAGTGAAGTGAAGAGTGGAGTGAAGTGAAGGGTGAAGTGAAGAGTGAAGTGAAGTGAAGGGTGAAGTGAAGTGAAGAGTGCGAGTGAAGTGAAGGGTGAAGTGAAGAGTGAAGTGTAGTGAAAAGTGAAGTGGTGTGAGGAGTGAAGTGAAGTGAAGAGTAAGGTGAAGTGTAGAGTGAAGTGAAGTGAAGAGTGAAGTGAAGTGAAGAGTGAAGTGAAGTGAAGAGTGAAGTGAAGTGAAGAGTGAAGTGAAGAGTGAAGTGAAGAGTGAAATGAAGTGAAGAGTGAAGTAAAGTGAAGAGTGAAGTGAAGTGAAGTGAAGAGTGAAGTGACAGTGAAGAGTGAAGTGAAGTGAAGAGTGAAGTGAAGTGAAGAGTGAAGTGAAGTGAAGAGTGAAGTGAAGTGAAGAGTGAATTGAAGTGAAGAGTGAAGTGAAGTGAAGAGTGAAGTGTAGTGAAGAGTAAGGTGAAGTAAAGAGTGGAGTGAATTGGTAAGTGAAGTGAAGAGTGAAGTGAAGTGAAGAGTGAAGTGAAGTGAAGAGTGAAGTGAAGTGAAGAGTGAAGTGAAGTGAAGAGTGAAGTGAAGTGAAGATTGAAGTGAAGAGTGAAGTGACAGTGAAGAGGGATATGAAGTGAAGAGTGAAGTGAAGTGAAGAGTGAAGTGAAGTGAAGAGTGAAGTGAAGTGAAGAGTGAAGTGAAGTGAAGAGTGAAGTGAAGTGAAGAGTGAAGTGAAGTGAAGAGTGAAGTGAAGTGAAGAGTGAAGTGAAGTGAAGAGTGCAGTGAAGTGAAGAGTGAAGTGAAGTGAAGAGTGAAGTGAAGAGTGAAGTGAAGTGAAGAGTGAAGTGAAGTGAAGAGTGAAATGAAGTGATGAGTAAAGTGAAGTGAAGAGTGAAGTGAAGTGAAGAGTGAAGTGAAGTGAAGAGTGAAGTGAAGTGAAGACGTGCAAGTGAAGTGAAGAGTGAAGTGAAGAGTGAAGTGAAGTGAAGAGTGAAGTGAAGTGAAGAGTGAAGTGAAGAGTGAAGGGGAAGTGAAGAGTGAAGTGAAGTGAAGGGTGAAGTGAAGTGAAGAGTGGAGTGAAGTGAAGGGTGAAGTGAAGAGTGAAGTGAAGTGAAGGGTGAAGTGAAGTGAAGAGTGGAGTGAAGTGAAGGGTGAAGTGAAAGAGTGAAGTGTAGTGAAAAGTGAAGTGGTGTGAGGAGTGAAGTGAAGTGAAGAGTAAGGTGAAGTGTAGAGTGAAGTGAAGTGAAGAGTGAAGTGAAGTGAAGAGTGAAGTGAAGTGAAGAGTGAAGTGAAGTGAAGAGTGAAGTGAAGAGTGAAGTGAAGAGTGAAATGAAGTGAAGAGTGAAGTAAAGTGAAGAGTGAAGTGAAGTGAAGTGAAGAGTGAAGTGAAGTGAAGAGTGAAGTGAAGTGAAGAGTGAAGTGAAGTGAAGAGTGAAGTGAAGTGAAGAGTGAAGTGAAGTGACGAGTGAATTGACGTGACGAGTGAAGTGAAGTGAAGAGTGAAGTGTAGTGAAGAGTACAGGTGAAGTAAAGAGTGGAGTGAATTGGTAAGTGAAGTGAAGAGTGAAGTGAAGTGAAGAGTGAAGTGAAGTGAAGAGTGAAGTGACGTGAAGAGTGAAGTGAAGTGAAGAGTGAAGTGAAGTGAAGATTGAAGTGAAGAGTGAAGTGAAGTGAAGAGGGATATGAAGTGAAGAGTGAAGTGAAGTGAAGAGTGAAGTGAAGTGAAGAGTGAAGTGAAGTGAAGAGTGAAGTGAAGTGAAGAGTGAAGTGAAGTGAAGAGTGAAGTGAAGTGAAGAGTGATGTGGTGTGAAGAGGGAAGTGAAGTGAAGAGTGAAGTGAAGTGAAGAGTGAAGTGAAGGGAAGATTGAAGTGGTGTGAAGAGTGAAGTGAAGTGAAGAGTGAAGTGAAGTGAAGAGTGACAGTGAAGTGAAGAGTGAAGTGAAGTGAAGAGTGAAGTGAAGTGAAGAGTGAAGTGAAGTGAAGTGAAGAGTGAAGTGAAGTGAAGAGTGAAGTGAAGTGAAGAGTGAAGTGAAGTGAAGTGAAGAGTGAAGTGAAGTGAAGAGTGAAGTGTAGTGAAGAGTAAGGTGAAGTGACGAGTGAAGTGAATTGGTAGGGGAAGTGAAGCAGTGAAGTGAAGGGAAGAGTGAAGTGAAGTGAAGAGGTGAAGTGAAGTGACGTTAAGTGAAGAGAGAGTGAAAGTGAAGAGTGAAGTGAAGAGTGAAGTGAGAGAAGTGAAGTGAAGAGTGAAGTGAAGTGAAGGGTGAAGTGAAGTGAAGAGTGGAGTGAAGTGAAGGGTGAAGTGAAGAGTGAAGTGTAGTGAAAAGTGAAGTGGTGTGAGGAGTGAAGTGAAGTGAAGAGTAAGGTGAAGTGTAGAGTGAAGTGAAGTGAAGAGAGTGGAAGAGTGAAGTGAAGAAGTGAAGTGAAGAGTGAAGTGAAGAGTGAAGTGAAGATGAAGAGTGAAGTGAAGTGAAGAGTGAAGTGAAGTGAAGAGTGAAGTGAAGTGAAGAGTGAAATGAAGTGAAGAGTGAATTGAAGTGAAGGGTGAAGTGAAGTGAATTGGTAAGTGAAGTGAAGAGTGAAGTGAAGTGAAGAGTGAAGTGAAGTGAAGAGTGAAGTGAAGTGAAGAGTGAAGTGAAGTGAAGAGTGAAGTGAAGTGAAGAGTGAAGTGAAGTGAAGAGTGAAGTGAAGTGAAAGTGAAGTGAAGAGAAGAGTGAAGTGAAGTGAAGAGTGAAGTGAAGTGAAGAGTGAAGTGAAGTGAAGAGTGAAGTGAAGTGAAGTGAAGAGTGAAGTGAAGTGAAGAGTGAAGTGAAGTGAAGAGTGAAGTGAAGTGAAGAGTGAAGTGAAGTGAAGTGAAGAGTGAAGTGAAGTGAAGAGTGAAGTGAAGTGAAGGGTGAAGTGAAGTGAAGAGTGGAGTGAAGTGAAGAGTGAAGTGTAGTGAAAAGTGAAGTGAAGTGAAGAGTGAAGTGAAGTGAAGAGTGAAGTGAAGAGTGAATTGAAGTGAAGGGTGAACGTGAAGTGAAGAGAGAAGAAGAGTGAAGAGTGGAGTGAAGTGAAGAGTGAAGTGAAGAGTGAAGTGAAGAGTGAAATGAAGTGAAGAGTGAAGTGAAGTGAAGAGTGGAGTGTAGTGAAGGGTGAAGTGAAGAGTGATTTGTAGTGAAAAGTGAAGTGGTGTGAGGAGTGAAGTGAAGTGAAGAGTAAGGTGAAGTGTAGAGTGAAGTGAAGTGAAGAGTGAAGTGAAGAGTGAAGTGAAGTGAAGAGTGAAGTGAAGTGAAGTGAAGAGTGAAGTGAAGTGAAGTGAAGAGTGAAGTGAAGTGAAGAGTGAAGTGAAGTGAAGAGTGAAGTGAAGTGAAGAGTGAAGTGAAGTGAAGAGTGAAGTGAAGTGAAGAGTGAAGTGAAGTGAAGAGTGATGTGGTGTGAAGAGGGAAGTGAAGTGAAGAGTGAAGTGAAGTGAAGAGTGAAGTGAAGGGAAGATTGAAGTGGTGTGAGGAGTGAAGTGAAGTGAGTGAAGAGTGAAGTGAAGTGAAGAGTGAAGTGAAGTGAAGAGTGAAGTGAAGTGAAGAGTGAAGTGAAGTGAAGTGAAGAGTGAAGTGAAGTGAAGAGTGAAGTGAAGTGAAGAGTGAAGTGAAGTGAAGAGTGAAGTGAAGTGAAGAGTGAAGTGTAGTGAAGAGTAAGGTGAAGTGAAGAGTGAAGTGAATTGGTAGGTGAAGTGAAGAGTGAAGTGAAGGGAAGAGTGAAGTGAAGTGAAGAGTGAAGTGAAGAGTGAAGTGAAGTGAAGAGTGAAGTGAAGAGTGAAGTGAAGAGTGAAGTGAAGTGAAGTGAAGAGTGAAGTGAAGTGAAGGGTGAAGTGAAGTGAAGAGTGAAGTGAAGTGAAGAGTGAAGTGAAGTGAAGAGTGAAGTGAAGTGAAGAGTGAAGTGAAGTGAAGAGTGAAGTGAAGTGAAGAGTGAAGTGAAGTGAAGAGTGAAGTGAAGTGAAGAGTGAAGTGAAGTCGAAGAGTGATGTGGTGTGAAGAGGGAAGTGAAGTGAAGAGTGAAGTGAAGTGAAGAGTGAAGTGAAGGGAAGATTGAAGTGGTGTGAAGAGTGAAAGTGAAGTGAAGTGAAGAGTGAAGTGAACGTGAAGAGTGAAGTGAAGTGAAGAGTGACGTGAAGTGAAGAGTGAAGTGAAGTGAAGTGAAGAGTGAAGTGAAGTGAAGGGTGAAGTGAAGTGAAGAGTGGAGTGAAGTGAAGAGTGAAGTGTAGTGAAAAGTGAAGTGAAGTGAAGAGTGAAGTGAAGTGAAGAGTGAAGTGAAGAGTGAATTGAAGTGAAGGGTGAAGTGAAGTGAAGAGAGAAGAAGAGTGAAGAGTGGAGTGAAGTGAAGAGTGAAGTGAAGAGTGAAGTGAAGAGTGAAATGAAGTGAAGAGTGAAGTGAAGTGAAGAGTGGAGTGTAGTGAAGGGTGAAGTGAAGAGTGATTTGTAGTGAAAAGTGAAGTGGTGTGAGGAGTGAAGTGAAGTGAAGAGTAAGGTGAAGTGTAGAAGTGAAGTGAAGTGAAGAGTGAAGTGAAGAGTGACGTGAAGTGAAGAGTGAAGTGAAGTGAAGTGAAGAGTGAAGTGAACGTGAAGAGTGAAGTGAAGTGAAGAGTGAAGTGAAGTGAAGAGTGAAGTGAAGTGAAGAGTGAAGAGTGAAGTGAAGTGAAGAGATGACAGTGAAGTGAAGAGTGAAGTGGTAGTGAAGAGTAAGGTGAAGTGAAGAGTGAAGTGAATTGGTAGGTGAAGTGAAGAGTGAAGTGAAGGGAAGAGTGAAGTGAAGTGAAGAGTAAAGTGTTGAGTGAAGTGAAGTGAAGAGAGTGAAGTGAAGAAGTGAAGGTGAAGAGTGAAGTGAAGAGTGAAGTGAAGAGTGAAGTGAAGTGAAGTGAAGAGTGAAGTGAAGTGAAGGGTGAAGTGAAGTGAAGAGTGGAGTGTAGTGAAGGGTGAAGTGAAGAGTGATTTGTAGTGAAAAGTGAAGTGGTGTGAGGAGTGAAGTGAAGTGAAGGGTAAGGTGAAGTGTAGAGTGAAGTGAAGTGAAGAGTGAAGTGAAGTGAAGAGTGAAGTGAAGTGAAGAGTGAAGAGAAGTGAAGAGTGAAGTGAAGTGAAGAGTGAAGTGAAGTGAAGAGTGAAGTGAAGTGAAGAGTGAAGTGGAGTGAAGAGTGAAGTGAAGTGAAGAGTGAAGTGAAGAGTGAGGTGAAGTGAAGAGTGAAGTGAAGTGAAGAGTGCAATGCAGTGATGAGTGAAGTGAAGTGAAAAGTGAAGTGAAGTGAAGAGTGAAGTGAAGTGAAGAGTGAAGTGAAGTGAAGAGTGAAGTGAAGTGAAGAGTGAAGTGAAGTGAAGAGTGAAGTGAAGAGTGAAGTGAAGTGAAGAGTGAAGTGAAGTGAAGAGTGAAGTGAAGTGAAGAGTGAAGTGAAGAGTGAAGGGAAGTGAAGAGTGAAGTGAAGTGAAGAGTGAAGTGAAGTGAAGAGTGAAGTGAAGTGAAGAGTGAAGTGAAGTGAAGAGTGAAGTGAAGTGAAGAGTGAAGTGAAGTGAAGAGTGAAGTGAAGTGAAGAGTGAAGTGAAGTGAAGAGTGAAGTGAAGTGAAGAGTGAAGTGAAGTGAAGAGTGAAGTGAAGTGAAGAGTGAAGTGAAGAGTGAAGTGAAGAGTGAAGTGAAGTGAAGAGTGAAGTGAAGTGAAGAGTGAAGTGAAGTGAAGAGTGAAGTGAAGTGAAGAGTGAAGTGAAGAGTGAAGTGAAGTGAAGAGTGAAGTGAAGTGAAGAGTGAAGTGAAGTGAAGAGTGACAATGAAGTGATGAGTAAAGTGAAGTGAAGAGTGAAGTGAAGTGAAGAGTGAACGTGAAGTGAAGAGTGGAAGTGAAGTGAAGAGTGAAGTGAAGTGAAGAGTGAAGTGAAGAGTGAAGTGAAGTGAAGAGTGAAGTGAAGTGAAGAGTGAAGTGAAGAGTGAAGGGAAGTGAAGAGTGAAGTGAAGTGAAGGGTGAAGTGAAGTGAAGAGTGGAGTGAAGTGAAGGGTGAAGTGAAGAGTGAAGTGAAGTGAAGGGTGAAGTGAAGTGAAGAGTGGAGTGAAGTGAAGGGTGAAGTGAAGAGTGAAGTGTAGTGAAAAGTGAAGTGGTGTGAGGAGTGAAGTGAAGTGAAGAGTAAGGTGAAGTGTAGAGTGAAGTGAAGTGAAGAGTGACAGTGAAGTGAAGAGTGAAGTGAAGTGAAGAGTGAAGTGAAGTGAAGACGTGAAGTGAAGAGTGAAGTGAAGAGTGAAATGAAGTGAAGAGTGAAGTAAAGTGAAGAGTGAAGTGAAGTGAAGTGAAGAGTGAAGTGAAGTGAAGAGTGAAGTGAAGTGAAGAGTGAAGTGAAGTGAAGAGTGAAGTGAAGTGAAGAGTGAAGTGAAGAGAAGAGTGAATTGCAAGTGAAGAGTGAAGTGAAGTGAAGACGTGAAGTGTAGTGAAGAGTAAGGTGAAGTAAAGAGTGGAGTGAATTGGTAAGTGAAGTGAAGAGTGAAGTGAAGTGAAGAGTGAAGTGAAGTGAAGAGTGAAGTGAAGTGAAGAGTGAAGTGAAGTGAAGAGTGAAGTGAAGTGAAGATTGAAGTGAAGAGTGAAGTGAAGTGACAGAGGGATATGAAGTGAAGAGTGAAGTGAAGTGAAGAGTGAAGTGAAGTGAAGAGTGAAGTGAAGTGAAGAGTGAAGTGAAGTGAAGAGTGAAGTGAAGTGAAGAGTGAAGTGAAGTGAAGAGTGAAGTGAAGTGAAGAGTGAAGTGAAGTGAAGAGTGAAGTGAAGTGAAGAGTGATGTGGTGTGAAGAGGGAAGTGAAGTGAAGAGTGAAGTGAAGTGAAGAGTGAAGTGAAGGGAAGATTGAAGTGGTGTGAAGAGTGAAGTGAAGTGAAGAGTGAAGTGAAGTGAAGAGTGAAGTGAAGTGAAGAGTGAAGTGAAGTGAAGAGTGAAGTGAAGTGAAGAGTGAAGTGAAGTGAAGTGAAGAGTGAAGTGAAGTGAACGAGTGAAGTGAAGTGAAGAGTGAAGTGAAGTGAAGTGAAGAGTGAAGTGAAGTGAAGAGTGAAGTGTAGTGAAGAGTAAGGTGAAGTGAAGAGTGAAGTGAATTGGTAGGGGAAGTGAAGAGTGAAGTGAAGGGAAGAGTGAAGTGAAGTGAAGAGTGAAGTGAAGAGTGAAGTGAAGTGAAGAGTGAAGTGAAGAGTGAAGTGAAGAGTGAAGTGAAGTGAAGTGAAGAGTGAAGTGAAGTGAAGGGTGAAGTGAAGTGAAGAGTGGAGTGAAGTGAAGGGTGAAGTGAAGAGTGAAGTGTAGTGAAAAGTGAAGTGGTGTGAGGAGTGAAGTGAAGTGAAGAGTAAGAGTGAAGTGTAGAGTGAAGTGAAGTGAAGAGTGAAGTGAAGTGAAGAGTGAAGTGAAGAGTGAAGTGAAGAGTGAAGTGAAGTGAAGAGTGAAGTGAAGTGAAGAGTGAAGTGAAGTGAAGAGTGAAGTGAAGTGAAGAGTGAAATGAAGTGAAGAGTGAATTGAAGTGAAGGGTGAAGTGAAGTGAATTGGTAAGTGAAGTGAAGAGTGAAGTGAAGTGAAGAGTGAAGTGAAGTGAAGAGTGACAGTGAAGTGAAGAGTGAAGTGAAGTGAAGAGTGAAGTGAAGTGAAGCAGTGAAGTGACGTGAAGAGTGAAGTGAACGTGAAAAGTGAAGTGAAGTGAAGAGTGAAGTGAAGTGAAGAGTGAAGTGAAGTGAAGAGTGAAGTGAAGTGAAGAGTGAAGTGAAGTGAAGTGAAGAGTGAAGTGCAGTGAAGAGTGAAGTGAAGTGAAGAGTGAAGTGAAGTGAAGAGTGAAGTGAAGTGAAGAGTGAAGTGAAGTGAAGTGAAGAGTGAAGTGAAGTGAAGAGTGAAGTGAAGTGAAGGGTGAAGTGAAGTGAAGAGTGGAGTGACAGTGAAGAGTGAAGTGTAGTGAAAAGTGAAGTGAAGTGAAGAGTGAAGTGAAGTGAAGAGTGAAGTGAAGAGTGAATTGAAGTGAAGGGTGAAGTGAAGTGAAGAGAGAAGAAGAGTGAAGAGTGGAGTGAAGTGAAGAGTGAAGTGAAGAGTGAAGTGAAGAGTGAAATGAAGTGAAGAGTGAAGTGAAGTGAAGAGTGGAGTGTAGTGAAGGGTGAAGTGAAGAGACTTTGTAGTGAAAAGTGAAGTGGTGTGAGGAGTGAAGTGAAGTGAAGAGTAAGGTGAAGTGTAGAGTGAAGTGAAGTGAAGAGTGAAGTGAAGAGTGAAGTGAAGTGAAGAGTGAAGTGAAGTGAAGTGAAGAGTGAAGTGAAGTGAAGTGAAGAGTGAAGTGAAGTGAAGAGTGAAGTGAAGTGAAGAGTGAAGTGAAGTGAAGAGTGAAGTGAAGTGAAGAGTGAAGTGAAGTGAAGAGTGAAGTGAAGTGAAGAGTGAAGTGAAGTGAAGAGTGATGTGGTGTGAAGAGAGGAAGTGAAGTGAAGAGTGAAGTGAAGTGAAGAGTGAAGTGAAGGGAAGATTGACAGTGGTGTGAGGAGTGAAGTGAAGTGAAGTGAAGAGTGAAGTGAAGTGAAGAGTGAAGTGAAGTGAAGAGTGAAGTGAAGTGAAGAGTGAAGTGAAGTGACGTGAAGAGTGAAGTGAAGTGAAGAGTGAAGTGAAGTGAAGAGTGAAGTGAAGTGAAGAGTGAAGTGAAGTGAAGAGTGAAGTGTAGTGAAGAGTAAGAGTGAAGTGAAGACGTGAAGTGAATTGGTAGGTGAAGTGACAGAGTGAAGTGAAGGGAAGAGTGAAGTGAAGTGAAGAGTGAAGTCAAGAGTGAAGTGAAGTGAAGAGTGAAGTGAAGAGTGAAGTGAAGAGTGAAGTGAAGTGAAGTGAAGAGTGAAGTGAAGTGAAGGGTGAAGTGAAGTGAAGAGTGAAGTGAAGTGAAGAGTGAAGTGAAGTGAAGAGTGAAGTGAAGTGAAGAGTGACAGTGAAGTGAAGAGTGAAGTGAAGTGAAGAGTGAAGTGAAGTGAAGAGTGAAGTGAAGTCGAAGAGTGACGTGACAGTGAAGAGTGATGTGGTGTGAAGAGGGAAGTGAAGTGAAGAGTGAAGTGAAGTGAAGAGTGAAGTGAAGGGAAGATTGAAGTGGAGTGAAGAGTGAAGTGAAGTGAAGTGAAGAGTGAAGTGAAGTGAAGAGTGAAGTGAAGTGAAGAGTGAAGTGAAGTGAAGAGTGAAGTGAAGCTGAAGAGTGAAGTGAAGTGAAGTGAAGAGTGAAGTGAAGTGAAGGGTGAAGTGAAGTGAAGAGTGGAGTGAAGTGAAGAGTGAAGTGTAGTGAAAGTGAAGTGAAGTGAAGAGTGAAGTGAAGTGAAGAGTGAAGTGAAGAGTGAAATTGAAGTGAAGGGTGAAGTGAAGTGAAGAGAGAAGAAGAGTGAAGAGTGGAGTGAAGTGAAGAGTGAAGTGAAGAGTGAAGTGAAGAGTGAAATGAAGTGAAGAGTGAAGTGAAGTGAAGAGTGGAGTGTAGTGAAGGGTGAAGTGAAGAGTGATTTGTAGTGAAAGTGAAGTGGTGTGAGGAGTGAAGTGAAGTGAAGAGTAAGGTGAAGTGTAGAGTGAAGTGAAGTGAAGAGTGAAGTGAAGAGTGAAGTGAAGTGAAGAGTGAAGTGAAGTGAAGTGAAGAGTGAAGTGAAGTGAAGAGTGAAGTGAAGTGACGAGTGAAGTGAAGTGAGAGTGAAGTGCAGTGAAGAGTGAAGAGTGAAGTGAAGTGAAGAGTGAAGTGAAGTGAAGAGTGAAGTGTAGTGAAGAGTAAGGTGAAGTGAAGAGTGAAGTGAATTGGTAGGTGAAGTGAAGAGTGAAGTGAAGGGAAGAGTGAAGTGACGTGAAGAGTAAAGTGAAGAGTGAAGTGAAGTGAAGAGTGAAGTGAAGAGTGAAGTGAAGAGTGAAGTGAAGAGTGAAGTGACGAGTGAAGTGAAGTGAAGTGAAGAGTGAAGTGGAAGTGAAGGGTGAAGTGAAGTGAAGAGTGGAGTGTAGTGAAGGGTGAAGTGAAGAGTGATTTGTAGTGAAAAGTGAAGTGGTGTGAGGAGTGAAGTGAAGTGAAGGGTAAGGTGAAGTGTAGAGTGAAGTGAAGTGAAGAGTGAAGTGAAGTGAAGAGTGAAGTGAAGTGAAGAGTGAAGAGAACGTGAAGAGTGAAGTGAAGTGAAGAGTGAAGTGAAGTGAAGAGTGAAGTGAAGTGAAGAGTGAAGTGGAGTGAAGAGTGAAGTGAAGTGAAGAGTGAAGAGAGTGAAGTGAAGAGAGTGAAGTGAAGTGAAGAGTGAAATGAAGTGAAGAAGTGAAGTGAAGTGAAAGTGAAGTGAAGTGAAGAGTGAAGTGAAGTGAAGAGTGAAGTGAAGTGAAGAGTGAAGTGAAGTGAAGAGTGCAGTGACGTGAAGAGTGAAGTGAAGAGTGAAGTGAAGTGAAGAGTGAAGTGAAGTGAAGAGTGAAGTGAAGTGAAGAGTGAAGTGAAGTGAAGAGTGAGTGAGAGTGCATGAAGTGAAGAGTGAAGTGAAGTGAAGAGTGAAGTGAAGTGAAGAGTGAAGTGAGTGAAGAGTGAAGTGAAGTGAAGAGTGAAGTGAAGTGAAGAGTGAAGTGAAGTGAAGAGTGAAGTGACGTGAAGAGTGAAGTGAGTGAAGAGTGAAGTGAAGTGAAGAGTGAAGTGAAGTGAAGAGTGAAGTGAAGTGAAGAGTGAAGTGAAGTGAAGAGTGAAGTGAAGTGAAGAGTGAAGTGAAGAGTGAAGTGAAGTGAAGAGTGAAGTGAAGTGAAGAGTGACCGTGAAGTGAAGAGTGAAGTGAAGTGAAGAGTGAAGTGAAGTGAAGAGTGAAGTGAAGAGTGAAGAGTGAAGTGAAGTGAAGAGTGAAGTGAAGTGAAGAGTGAAGTGAAGTGAAGAGTGAAGTGAAGTGAAGAGTGAAGTGAAGTGAAGAGTGAAGTGAAGAGTGAAGTGAAGAGTGAAGTGAAGAGTGAAGTGAAGCGTGAAGTGAAGAGTGAATTGAGGTGAAGAGTGAAGTGAAGTGAAGAGTGAAGTGTAGTGAAGAGTAAGGTGAAGTAAAGAGTGGA
This sequence comes from Halictus rubicundus, assembly GCF_050948215.1. Lineage (NCBI taxonomy): Eukaryota > Metazoa > Arthropoda > Insecta > Hymenoptera > Halictidae > Halictus > Halictus rubicundus. The sequence goes on along the minus strand of NW_027489267.1, from coordinate 5,296 downwards.
GTGAATTGGTAAGTGAAGTGAAGAGTGAAGTGAAGTGAAGAGTGAAGTGAAGTGAAGAGTGAAGTGAAGGAAGAGTGAAGTGAAGTGAAGAGTGAAGTGAAGTGTGAAGTGAAGAGTGAAGTGAAGAGTGAAGTGAAGAAGTGAAGTGAACGAGTGAAGTGAAGTGAAGAGTGAAGGGTGAAGTGAAGAAGTGCAGGGAAGTGAAGTGAAGTGAAGCGTGAAGTGAAGAGGAGTGAATTGAAGAGTGAAGTGAAGAGTGAAGTGAAGAGTGAAGTGAAGAGTGAAGTGAAGTGAAGAGTGAAGTGAAGTGAAGTGAAGAGTGGGGTGAAGTGAGGGGTGAAGTGGTCAAGAGTGGAGACGTGGAGGGTGAAGTGAGTGAAGAGTGAAGTGAAGTGAAGAGTGAAGTGAAGTGACGAGGTGAAGTGAAGTGAAGAGTGAAGTGACGTGAAGAGTGAAGTGCAAGTGAGTGAAGAGTGAGTGAAGTGAAGAGTGAAGTGAAGTGCAAGAGAGAAGTGAAGTGAAAGTGAAGAGTGAAGTGAAGAGTGAAGTGAATTGAAGAGTGAAGTGAGTGAGGTGACGTGAAGAGACAGAGTGGAGTGCAGTGAAGAGTGAAGTGAAGTGAAGTGAAGAGTGAAGTGCAGTGACGAGTGAAGTGAAGTGAAGGGTGGAGTGAAGTGAAGAGGGAGTGCAAGTGAAGAGTGAAGTGTAGTGAAGTTGAAGTGATGAAAGAGTGAAGTGAAGAGTGAATTGAAGTGAAGGGTGCAGTGAAGTGAAGAGTGACGTAGAGTGAAGAGTGAGTGAAGTGAAGAGTGAAGTGAAGTGAAGAGTGAAGTGAAGAGTGAAGTGAAGTGAAGGTGAAGTGAAGAGTGAAGTGAAGTGAAGAGTGATATGAAGAGTGAAGAGGTGGAGTGAAGTGAAGGAGTGAAGTGACAGTGAAGTGTAGTGAAACGTGAAGTGAGAGTGAAGAGTGAAGTAAAGAGACGGTGAAGGTGAAGTGAAGAGTGAACGTGGAGTGAGAGGGAATGAAGTGAAAGAGTGAAGTGAAGTGAAGAGTGAAGTGAAGTGAAGAGTGACGTGAAGTGAAGAGAGTGGTGTGAAGAGGGAAGTGAAGTGAAGAGTGAAGTGAAGTGAAGAGTGAAGTGAAGGGAAGATTGAAGAGGTGTGAAGAGTGAAGTGAAGTGAAGAGTGAAGTGAAGTGAAGAGTGAAGTGAAGTGACAGGTGAGTGAAGTGAAGAGTGAGTGAAGTGAAGAGTGAAGTGCAGAGAAGTGAAGTGCAAGTGAAGAGTGAGTGAAGTGAAGTGAAGAGTGAAGTGAAGTGACGAGTGCAGTGAAGAGAGGAAGTGAAGTGAAGAGTGAAGTGAAGTGAAGAGTGAAGTGAAGTGAAGAGTGAAGTGAAGTGAAGAGTGAAGTGAAGTCGAAGAGTGAAGTAGAAGTAGAAGAGTGAAGTGAAGTGAAGAGTGAAGTGAAGTGAAGAGTGAAGTGAGTGAAGAGCAGTGAAGTGAAGTGTGTAAGAGTGAAGAGTGCAGTGAATGAAGAGTGAAGTGAAGTGAAGAGTGAAGTGAAGAGTGAAGTGAAGTGAGAGTGAAGTGAAGTGAAGAGTGAAGAGTGAAGTGAAGTCGTAGAAGAGTGAAGTGAAGTGAAGAGTGAAGAAGAGTGAAGTGAAGTGAGAGTGAAGTGAAGTGAAGAGTGAAGTGAAGTGAAGAGTGAAGTGAAGTGAAGACAGTGAAGTGAAGTGAAGAGTGAAGTGAAGTGAAGAGTGAAGTGAAGTGAAGAGTGAAGTGAAGTAGAAGAGTGAAGTGAAAGGAAGAGTGAAGTGAAGTGAAGTAGGGAAGTGAAGAGAGTGAAGTGAAGAGTGAAGTGAAGTGAAGAGTGAAGTGAATAGAGTCGAAGTGAAGTGAAGAGTGAAGTGAAGTGAAGAGTGGAAGTGAAGTGAACTGAGAGAAGAGTGAAGTGAAGTGAAGAGTGAAGTGAAGTGAAGAGTGAAGTGAAGTGAAGAGTGAAGTGAAGTGAAGAGTGAGTGAAGTGAAGAGTGAAGTGAGTGAAGTGAAGTGAAGTGAAGAGATGAAGTGAAGTGAAGAGTGAAGTGAAGTGAAGAGTGAAGTGACAGTGAAGAGTGAAGTGAAGTGACGCGTGCAGTGCAGTGCAGGTGAAGTGGTAGTGGCGAGTACAAGGTGAAGTGACCGAAGTGCAGTGCATTGGTAAGTGAAGTGAAGAGTGAAGTGAAGTGAAGAGTGCAGTGAAGTGAAGCGTGAAGTGAATTGAAGGTGAAGTGAAGAGTGACGTGAAGTGAAGAGTGAAGTGACGTGCCGGTGAAGTGAAGAGTGAAGTGAAGTGAAGAGTGAGTGAAGTGAAGTGCCGTGAAGTGACGAGAGGTGAAGTGACGTGAAGAGTGAAGTGAAGTGAAGCAGTGAAGTGAGTGCAGAAGTAGGTGAAGTGAAGAGTGCAGTGAATTGGTAAGTGAAGCGAGTGACGGTGAAGTGCACCGAGTGACAGTGAAGTAAGAGTGAAGTCGAAGTGAAGAAGTGAAGAGTGAAGTGAAGAGGAAGGTGCAGTGAAGAGTGAAGTGAAGTGAAGAGTGAAGTGACGTGAAGAGTGAAGTGAAGTGAAGAGTGAAGTGAAGTGAAGAGTGAAGTGAAGTGACAGGAGTGAAGTGAAGTGAAGAGCTAGTGAAGTGAAGTGAAGTGAAGTGAAGAGTGAAGTGACGTGAAGAGTGAAGAGAAGTGAAGAGTGAAGTGAAGTGAAGAGTGAAGTGAAGTGAAGAGTGAAGTGAAGTGAAGCGTGAAGTGAAGTGAAGAGTGAAGTGAAGTGAAGAGTGAAGTGACAGTGAAGAGTGAAGTGAAGTGAGAGTGCAGTGCAAGAGTGACAAGGAAGTGAAGAGTGAAGTGAAGTGAAGAGTGAAGTGAACGTGCATTGAGTAAGTGACGATGAAGCCTAGAAGTTGAAGTGAAGAGTGAAGTGAAGATGAAGACGTGAAGTGAAGTGAAGAGTGAAGTGAAGTGAAGAGTGCAGTGAAGTGAAGAGTGCAGTGAAGTGAGAGTGACGCTGAAGCTAAGAGTGAAGTGCAGAGAAGTGAAGTGAAGTGAAGAGTGAAAGTGAAGTGACAGAGTGAAGTGAACGAGAAGATGTGGAAGTGAAGTGAAGTGAAGCAGTGAGTGAAGTGAAGTGCGTGTGAAGTGAAGTGAAGGGTGAAGTGACGTGAAGCGTGGAGTTGACAGTGAAGCAGTGAAGTGTAGTGGAAAAGTGGAAGCTGGAGTGAGGAGTGAAGTGAAGTGAAAGAGTTAAGGTGACAGTTATCCTATCCTATCCTAGTCTATCTCTAACATCCTATCCTATCCTTACCTATCCTGAAGTGAAGTGAAGAGTGAAGTGAAGTGAAGAGTGAAGTGACAGTGTAAGTGACGTGCTATTGAGTGAAGCCTAAGCGCTAGTGAAGTGAAGGTGACGGAGTGAATCCTATCCTATCCTATCCTTATCCTATCCCTATCCTATCCTATCCAATCTATCCTATCTATCCTACCTCCTCTATCCTATCCTATCCTATCTCTCCTATCCTATCCTCCTATCCTCTATCCTATCCTCTATCCTATCCTATCCTCTATCCTATCCTATCCTATCTATAACCTATCCCTACCTATCCTAATCCTATCCCTATCTATCCCTATCCTATCCTTATCCTATCCCTATCCTCTAATCCCTATCCTATCCTCTACTATCCACCTATCCTATCCTAACCTCCTATCCCTATCCTATCCTCTATCTCCTATCCTCTTCTTTATCCTATCCTATCCTGTATCCTATCCTATCCTCTATCCTATACTATCCTCTACCTTATCCTATCCTCTATCCTATCCAATTACCTATCCTATCCTCTATCCTATCCTATCCTCTATCCTATCCTATCCTCTATCCTATCCTATCCTCTATCCTATCCTATCCTCTATCCTATCCTATCCTCTATCCTATCCTATCCTCTATCCTATCCTATCCTCTATCCTATCCTATCCTCTATCCTATCCTATCCTCTATCCTATCCTATCCTCTATCCTATACTATCCTCTATCCTTTCCTATCCTCTATCCTATCCTATCCTCTATCCTATTCTATCCCCTATCCTATCATCTATCCCATCCTATCCTCTATCCTATACTATCCTCTGTCCTATCCTATCCTCTATCCTATCCTATCATCTATTCCTATCCTATCCTCTTTCCTATCCTATCATCTATCCTATCCTATCCTATCCTCTATCCTATCCTTTCCTCAATCCTATCCTATCCTCTATCCTATCCTATCCTCTATCCTATCCTATCCTATCCTCTATCCTATCCTATCCTCTATCCTATCCTATCCTCTATCCAATCCTATCCTTTATCCTATCCTATCCAATTACCTATCCTATCCTCTATCCTATCCTATCCTCTATCCTATCCTATCCTCTATCCTATCCTATCCTCTATCCTATCCTATCCTCTATCCTATCCTATCCTCTATCCTATCCTATCCTCTATCCTATCCTATCCTCTATCCTATCCTATCCTCTATCCTATCCTATCCTCTATCCCTATCCTATCCTCTATCCTATCCTATCCTCTATCCTATCCTATCCTATCCTCTATCCTATCCTATCCTATCCTATATCCTATCCTATCCTTTATCCTATCCTATCCTCTATTCTATCCTATCCTCTATCCTATACTATCCCCTATCCCTATTATATCGTCTATCCTATCCTATCCTCTACCTTATCCTATACTCTATCCTATCCTATCCTCTATCCTATCCTATCCTCTATCCTATCCCATCCTCTATCCTATCCTCTATCCTATCCTCTATCCCATCCTATCCTCTATCCTATCCTATCCTCTATCCTATCCTATCCTCTATCCTATCCTATCCTCTATCCTATCCTATCCTCTATCCCTATCCTATCCTCTATCCTATCCTATCCTCTATCCTATCCTATCCTCTATCCTATCCTATCCTCTATCCTATCCTATCCTCTATCCTATCCTATCCTCTATCCTATCCTATCCTCTATCCTATCCTATCCTCTATCCTATCCTATCCTCTATCCTATCCTATCCTCTATCCTATCCTATCCTCTATCCTATCCTATCCTCTATCCCTATCCTATCCTCAATACTCTCCTCTATCCTATCCTATCCTCTGTAACATCCTATCCTCTATCCTATCCTATCCTCTATCCTACACTATCCTCTACCTTATCCTATCCTCTATCCTATCCAATTACGTATCCTATCCTCTATGCTATCCTTTCCTCTATCCTATCCTATCC